>NW_028219966.1:0-43443 GCF_045865225.1 Trachurus japonicus | reverse complement strand
TTCAACATTTTGGCAAATTGGCCCATTGCCATAATCGCTATAGTCATAGCAGTAGGTTCGTTACCTTTAATTGTCGGTGTAAGCTATTTTTAGAACGGCGGAGCAAAGCGGCAGGCTGCTCAGGGCTATGGTATGGACGCTAAGGGAATTTCTTGGTTTCCCTCATCAAACTCATCAAATACACAACCCAACAACTCAAAAACGCTGTTGTGGACAAGTTGTGAGCTGCACATTCACCACGCTATGAGATAATAACGGAACGTTACGAGACGGAGCTGTTTTAGAGGTAAATTCATGCAAAACCGCTGATGGGCGTTGCGTTCAGGGACAATTTTTCAGCAAGCAGACTCTGTATTTACCCTGTATTTACCTCGAAAAAGGCTCAGTTTTGTAACGTTCCATTATTATCTCATAGCGTGGTGATTGTGCAGGTCACAACTTGTCCACAAGAGCGTTTTGGAGTTTTGGGATTTTGTATTTGATGAGTTTGATGAGGGAAACCAAGAAATTCCCTTAGCGTCCATAGCATAGCCCTGCTCCCCTCCGCCGTTCTAAAAATAGCTTACAACGACAAATAAAGTTAACGAACCTACTGCTATGACTATAGCGATTATGGCAATGGGCCAATTTGCCAAAATGTTGAACTATCCCTTTAAAAATGGGATGCTTCCTGCTCAGGGAGAAGACACTCTGAGGACAGAGGACATCCTGGACATGATTGAGAAGGAGGGCGACTCCATCGCTGTGGTGATGTTCAGTGGAGTGCAGTATTACACCGGCCAGCTGTTCAACATGGCTGCCATCACTGAGGCTGGTCACAGGAAGGTACGACTCACATGAAGGAGACACAGTAACTGACAGACTGTGGCTACAGCCCATAACCCTGCTTGTGTGTTTGTCAGGGCTGTTACGTGGGGTTCGACTGTGCCCACGCTGCAGGAAACGCAGAGTTGAAGTTACATGACTGGGGAGTGGACTTTGCCTGCTGGTGCTCCTACAAGGTCAGCTGACCTCACCTGCTCTCTGAGCGTCATACTGATACTACTCATGTTTTTTTTTTGAGAGAGAAAAAATAAAAGTATTCTATGACTTATTGATGAAGGAAAAATATGGTTGCCCTTTCTGCAGCAGGTCAACAAGGTGCCAAATACAGTGATAGTATGTCCTTACCTCTTTTTTACACTTCCCACACAAGGGGGAGATCTGGGCATTTACTTTGTTTAGAAGGTGAGGGGTGCATTGTATACTGCTCATGTTTGGTGACTGTGACCACACGAGTGTCTCTGTCTCTGTCAGTATCTCAACTCAGGTGCTGGTGGTCTGGCTGCAGCGTTTGTCCATGAGAAACATCAACACACCATCAGACCGGCGTGAGAACTCTGTGTTATCAACATGAGTTATTATCAGTTGGAAGGTGTCCATGCTTCTAAAACCAGTGTCTGTCTCTGTCTCTGTCCCTCAGGTTGGTGGGATGGTGGGGCCATGACCTGAAAACACGCTTCCAGATGAATAACAGTAAGGAAAACACTGGTGTTGTTAGTGATGTGTTTGCTGCCATCTAGTGTTACATCTCTGTTACTTGTGTCTTCCTTCAGTGTTGGAGCTGCAGCCCGGTGTGAGCGGCTTCAGACTGTCCAACCAGCCCGTCCTGCTGGTCTGCCCCCTGCAGGCCAGCTTAGAGGTACTGCAGTCTGGTTGTTCACCTTTACATTTCTTTCTTTCTTTCTTTTTATTTATTCCAACCAAAGCAATTTCACAATTTGACAATATCATCACAACATTTCTTCCACTGGTTGGAAGGGAGCAGGGAGAAGATACATCTTATATTGCCTGCCCCTCATTCAATATCCAATTTTCCAAGTAATCTGTCACTGAGCAACATTCTTGCTATAAAACATACAAAACAAAGGAAACAAAATGACAACAACCAACTTATCTGTTAGTCACTGAGCACACTGTAGTCTTACGATAATGTAAACAAGACAATAATGAAAACAAAAAACAGCATTATAAGAATCATTGGCTACATTTATCATAATTTCTGATTGCTATTTCCTTAAGCATTTTCTTGGCTTGGAATACATTAGTACAAGTCTTCAATTCATTACTTTGAGAGTTCCATAGTTTGACTCCAAACTCCAGCAAACGGATGTTTAAAATGAAACTTCCTCCTTTCTTCTTCATCCTCTGATCTAAGAACAAACAATTGTTGTATACTTTCTGGCAATATTCTATTTTTTGCTTTATACATCACACCCATTTCTATGGGTTCTAAATCAGTAAGTAATGAATGAATGAATTGTTCTGGCAGGTCTTCAACCTGACCAGCATGCAGGCGTTACGCAGGAAGTCCCTCCTGCTGACCGGTTACCTAGAGTACCTGATCCAGCATTACTACGCCGAGGACCCCACCCAGCCCCACAAGCCCCACGTCCACGTCATCACGCCCTCCGACCCCCAGCAGAGAGGCTGCCAGCTGTCGCTCTGCTTCTCTGTCCCCATCAGGACGGTGTTCCAGGAGTTGGAGAAGAGGGGCATCGCTGTGAGTAGAGACACCATGTGGACTGTGGAGTGGTATTATTTTTATTTGCAGTCTTTGTCCCTGGTCAGGCTAAAAAAAGGATAAAAGATACTGAATACAATAAGTGCAATAATACAAATACATTTAGATCAAGAAATTGCACAAATTAAATACATTAAACATTAGTAAAATGCTGTATTGACAGTGACTTGAAGAAGTTAATGTTCACATGTCTGCTGCTGCTTAAGCCAATGTTTAGCTCTAGCACTAAACATCTTTGATTCTGTTTGGGATTTGATTTCTGGTGGTAAAGAATTCCATAGTTGTGTCCCCAGCACTGAAAGGGATGATTGACCGAATGTTGTCCTGCATCTTCGAATTTTACAGTTTTGCTTGCTCATGCTCCTTGTCATTGTCCCACAGTTGTCTGATTTAGTAAAAATCTGTCCATTGACACACTTAAAAACAACTTTCAAAAAAGAGAATTTCATAAAATTAGAAAAAGATAACAATAGGAGTAGGAGTTGGTAAGTGCAGTGTGGTGACGTTGTGTTGTTGTCTCTGTGCGGCAGTGCGACATGAGGGAGCCCAGCGTGCTGCGAATCGCTCCGGTGCCGCTCTACAACACCTTCACTGATGTTCACCGGTTCATAGAAGCTCTGGGACTGGCCCTCGCCGCCGGCAACAACCAGTGAGAACTGTTACCTCATGGTGGTCTTCACGTGGTGTGTGTGTGTGTGTGTGTGTTCAATAAAGGTTCTGGGCTTCATTTGGTGGTGGTGTGTGTTGTCTGTTCACCAAGGCTGGATGGTCTGTCACCTGGACTTTGGGTACCAACAATTGTCTATTATATATACATACTGTATCTCACAAAAGTGACTACACCCCTCACATTTTTGTAAATATTTTATTAAATCTTTTCATGGGACAACACTGAAGATATGACACTTTGATACAATGTAAAGTAGTCGTTGTACAGTTTGTGTAACAGTGTAAATTTGCTGTCCCCTCAAAATAACTCAACACACAGCCATTAATGTCTGAACCACTGGCAACAAAAGTGAGTACACCCCTAAGTGAAAATGTCCAAATTGTGCCCAAAGTGTCATTTTTTTTGTGGCTACCATTTTTTCCAGCACTGCCTCAACTGTCTTGGGCATGGAGTTCACTAGAGCTTCACAATAGTGGAAGAGGTTTCCAGTTGCCACTGGAAACCTCTTCCACTCCTCCATGATGACATCACGGAGCTGGTGGATGTCAGACACCTTGTGCTCCTCCACCTTCCATGTGAGGACGTCCCACAGATGCTCAATAGGGTTTAGGTCTGGAGACATGTTGGACAGTCCATCACCTTTACCCTCAGTGTCTTCAACAAGGCAGTAGTCGTCTTGGAGGTGTGTTTGGGGTCGTTATCATGTTGGAATACTGACCTGGGCCCAGTTTCTGAAGTATCAAAGTATTGTATTGTATCAAAGTGTCATATCTTCAGTGTTGTCCCATCTAAAGATATAATAAAAATATTTACAAAAATGTGAGGGGTGTACTTTTGTGAGATACTGTATGTACGTATATGTATATATACACACACACATTATGTACAGTATGTGTATACATATATACCGTGTATATAGAGTGTGTGTTTATACACTCAATATACTACATACGTATATGTGTGTATGTGTGTGTTATGTGTATATATACACTGGACATACACAGCAGATATATGTGCTGTATGTGCATATATAATGAGTCTACACAAGTCTGACAGACCTCAGACTCAAAGGGAAACATAAGGAGTTCAGAAGGGTATTATTATTAATATAATATAATTATTATACTATAATTCATAAGGCAATCCCTCCTCTGTGTCCTCACACTGATCCATGCACATCAACTGACATGTCCATCATGTGATCATGTGTTGGTGCTTCTCTATTTCAGTGAGGAAAGCTGCTGCACTCTTAGTCTCAGTCCACTAGATGGAGATGCAGTGAAGTGATTGTGAACCACAGGACCAGAGAGGCTGATGTGGGGTGAGTCAGTCTCTCGTAGATCTGTTAAACCAGGCAGCAAAAAGGTGAAGACAATGTTTAGTTCCATTAAACTTTATTGGCAAACTCACGTGAGCTTCTTTGAAAAGACAAAGAAGAAAATAATAATGAGAGTCACCAACATGTTTATCCTGTAACAATCAAAGGAAGAAGAGGGAGTTTACAAAAATCATTTAGAAGAGTCTGAAAATGAACTGATTTAAATGATACATCAGAATATGTGTGAGTGACAGAGACAGACATGAAGCGACTGAACTGTCTGTTCAACAGTGAGAATGATTCTCTGCTACACTGAACACAGAGACACTGAGGAACCAGGAGAAAACCCGAACCCAGGATACAGAGGTTCAGTGAAGGTGGTGTTGAAGGTGTGGAGGTGGATCAGTGAGTCAGAGGAGACTCTGTAGAAGGACAGAGTACCAGCAGGACAGTCCACATACACTGCAACTCTGACAGAGGAAGAGAAGAAGAGGGAGTGCAACATGGAGCGGATGGTGGAGGAGATGAATGTTCCTTTGTTATTGTGATGGGCAGTGTAACCACCATCACAGAAGCTCAGACTCCAGGACTGATCATTCCCTTCAAACAAACAGTCTGTGCTGTCTCCTTTCCTGCTGATTCCTCTGTAACTCACTGCTGTACAACCCTCTCCTCTCCACTCCACCTCCCAGTAACAGCGATCACTCAGCTGAGTTTTACACAGCAGCTGAGGCCTCAAGTCAAATCTGTCTGGGTGATCAGGATATGGATAAACCTGTTTCCCACGTGATGCCTCTCTTCTGTCGTCAGACACTTTGATCGTTCTGTTCACTGTGTTTGGGTTGATTGTGAGTTGACAGGAATCTGATGGAGAGAACAAGACACAGCTGCAGTTATTTGATCAGTTATTGAAAGTTTGATAAAGACAGTGGTGTGACTGTGTGAAAAAGGGTTAAATGTGCTGCTTTATTTCCATGAATCAATGTAGAAACACACTTACACTTCCTTAGACCTGGTTTTAACCATTTGACTCCACCAGGCTTCACCCTTAAAGAGGAAGAGAAGAAGGAAGTTAGAGTCTTCATGTTGTGATGATATAGAGCAGGAGGAGACGAGGAGGAAACACCGCATCACTTTGTCCAATAGTAAAGTGCGCATCTGCATGAAGTGCCCCTCCTCCATTAGAAGTGTGTGCGGTTGCAGCCTCTCCATACCTGAGGGTGTCCAGTCTCCAGTCTGGATCCTGCAGTCCGGCCGACAGCAGCTTCACCCCTGAGGCTCCTGGATGGTTGTAGCTCAGGTCCAGCTCTCTCAGATGGGAGGGGTTGGAGCTCAGAGCTGAGGCCAGAGAAGCACAGCCTTCCTCTGTGACCAGACATCCTGACAGACTGGAGACACAACAACACACAGAAAACCCTCTGTCAACACCTGGAGGTATGTTAAAGTGTCAGATTAGATCAACAGCTGGATGGATCCTCACCTGAGAGTCTCCAGCCTACAGTGTGGACTCTCCAGTCCACCAGACAGGACCTTGACCCCTGAGTCCTGCAGGTTATCGTTAGTCAAGTCCAGGTGTCTGAGACTAGAGGACTGGGAGCTGAGGACTGAAGACAGAGGTTCACAGCTTCTTTCTGAGAGGTTGCAGCAGCTCAGTCTGAAGACATGATCATGAACAAGAAGACACATAACATCTGTGTTAAACTGTGACCTTCAATAAGGAGACCTGACAAGCCAACACTAGAAAACAGTGGTGTCCGTTTTTGCTGCAGTTCATTGGGGAACAACAAACTAACAACAATCAAAATACTCAGATGGACCAAAGTCAACTCTGCTCGGCTCTTAAACAGGTTGAGCCAGCAGCAGGTTATTGTGACTAAACTAAACTAAGTCAGTTAACAAAAGTGCAATAATCTAATTCAGTTTATCACACCATGGACAAGTTCTTGTTGATTAACCAGATTTTACATTTGTTACATTTCAAGCAAACAGTAACTTGATCTAACCTTAGGGTCTCTAGTTTATATTGTGGACTCTCCAGTCCACCAGATAGCAGCTTCACCCATGAGTCCTGCAGGTTGTTGTTACTGAGGTCCAGTTCTTTCAGACCAAAGGACTGGGACAGAGCTTCACCGCTTCTCTCTGAGAGGTTACAGCCACTCAGTCTGAGGACATCATAGACAAGAAGACAGGTGACACTTGGGCCTTGGACAACATGTCTTTAACTGTGATGACCTTCAATTATGAGACTGAGAAAACAGTGTTGTCAGTTTTTGTTCATTAACCAGAGTTCATATTTGTTCTACTTCAAACAAACAGTAACTTGATCTCACCTGAGAGCCTCCAGTCTACAGTGTGGACTCTCCAGTCCACCAGACAGGACCTTGACTCCTGAGTCTGGCAGGCTGTTGTTACTCAGGTCCAGGTGTCTGAGACTAGAGGACTGGGAGCTGAGGACTGCATACAGAACTTCACAGCTTTTCTCTGAGAGGTTACAGCCGGTCAGTCTGAAGACATGATCATGAGGAATTAAAGAACAAAAGAAGTTCATTTTATCTACCGTTGAAATAGATGCGCCCTTGTGTTATATGATGAATAAATTCAACTATCTCTACACTTACAGAGCTTTTCCATAAGCTTTGACTGTTGGCAAGAGCCTTAGAAGAGCCTCCTCTGAAGCAGGAAAATTAGTCATGTCAAACACTTGTGGATCTTTTTCTGACAGTAAGATGAAGCCCACAGCTGACCATTGAGCAAGAGACATTTTATCTGCAAAAAGTTGTCCTGACTTCAGGGACCGTTGGATTCGCTTTACTAGAGAACGATCACCCAGTTCATTCAGACAGTGGAACAGGTTGATGGTTTTCTCTGCAGTGAGGCTCTCTTCAATCTTCTTCTTGATGTACCGGACTGTTTCCTGATTGGTCAGGGAGTCACTTCCTGTGTGTGTCAACAGACCCTGTAGGACGGTCTGATTGGCCGGCAGGGAAAGACCCAAGAGGAAGCGGAGGAACAAGTCCAGGTGTCCATTTGGACTCTTTAAGGCCTCGTCCACAGCGCTCTGGTAGAAACGTACTGATTCAGGTTTTTCTCTAGAGACTTTAAACCATGAAGATGGTGGTGGTTCTTCTGACAGCAGATTGACTCCAGTGTTGATGAAGGTCAGATGGACATGAAGAGCAGCCAGGAACTCCTGAACACTCAGATGGACAAAGCAGAACACCTTGTCCTGGTACAGGCCGCTCTCCTCTTTAAAGATCTGTGTGAACACTCCTGAGTACACTGAGGCTGCTGTGATATCGATGCCACACTCTGTCAGGTCTGATTCATAGAAGATCAGGTTTCCTTTCTGCAGCTGCTCAAAAGCCAGTTTTCCCAGAGACTCAATCATCTTCCTGCTCTCTGGACTCCAGTGTGGATCTGTCTCAGCTCCTCCATCATACTTGATGTTCTTCAGTTTCAGTTGAACCACCAGGAAGTGGATGTACATCTCAGTCAGGGTCTTGGGCAGCTCTCCTCCCTCTCTGGTCTTCAACAGCTCCTCCAGAACTGTAGCAGTGATCCAGCAGAAGACCGGTATGTGGCACATGATGTGGAGGCTCCGTGATCTCTTGATGTGGGAGATGATCCCTCTGGCCTGCTCTTCATCTCTGAACCTCTTCCTGAAGTACTCCTCCTTCTGTGGGTCCGTGAACCCTCTGACCTCTGTTACCATGTCAATACACTGAGGAGGGATCTGATTGGCTGCTGCAGGTCGTGTGGTTATCCAGAGGCGAGCAGAGGGAAGCAGGTTCCCCCTGATGAGGTTGGTCAGCAGCACGTTGACTGAGGTGGACTGTGTCACATCAGTCAGGATCTCAGTGTTGTGGAAGTCCAGAGGAGGTCGACACTCATCAAGACCATCAAAGATGAAGACGACCTGGAACTGATCAAACCTGCAGATTCCTGCTTCTTTGGTTTCAATGAAGAAGTGATGAACAAGTTCCACCAAGCTGAACTTTTTCTCTTTCAGCACATTCAGCTCTCTGAAGGTGAAGGGAAATGTGAAGTGTATGTCCTGGTTGGCTTTGTCTTCAGCCCAGTCCAGTGTGAACTTCTGAGTTAGGACTGTTTTCCCAATGCCAGCCACTCCCATTGTCATCACTGTTCTGAGTGGTTGGTCTCTTTCAGGTGGGGCTTTAAAGATGTCTTCTTGTCTGATGGTTATTTCTGGTCTGTCTGGTCTTCTGTACACTGTTTCAATCTGTGTAACCTCATGTTCACCATTGACCTCTCCAGCCCCTCCCTCAGTGATGTAGAGCTCTGTGTAGATCTGGTTTAGAGAGGTTGTGTTTCCTGCTTTAGAGATCCCCTCAAACACACACTGGAACTTCTTCTTCAGATTGGATTTGAGTTTATATTGACAAACTGTAATGGGTCCTGAATGAGGTAAATCATTAAGAAAATGTGATCAAATTATTCCTGTGGAGAATAACTCCATGAACATATGTAAATACACTTCTTTTTTCAGTCAGTAGTTCTCTTCCTTTTAATATTTTTTTTATTTTGTATCGTTGGAAAGCCTGATTAGTCACCTTTACAATGAGGTACAACTTGTAAGGATCGTGTATCTGTAGCGGCGTGCCCCCCCAAAATGTGGCAAAATCCCCTGCAATACTCTCCTGTTGGTGTTCACCCTTGTTTTGTGTTACTTGGTGGATTGGATGGTTGCACACCCCCAGAGTAATAAGGGAAAAAAACACACTTTGTCCTCACAACAATGGTCAGACACACCTGGATTAATCAGTTTGTCCAATAATGTAAGACAGGAAATAAAGGAGCTGGCTTAAGTTCAGGAAGTAGTGGAGCTGTGCATGAAGCCCATTGGGTTGAGGTCTGCCAAGGCAGGCCACTCCATCCTCTCCACTCCCAAATTCAGGAGGTCCTCTGTGATGATCCTGAGTCTGTGGGGAAAAGTGTTGTCATCCTTGATGATGGAATTAGGTGTGAGATCCTGGCTCCAGAAACTCATTCAGATATCTCATTGCATTGAGATTGCCTTCAGGGATGAGAAGTTATGTTTTGTTGTAGTTGTACCTTGTTGTAAAGGTGACTAATCAGGCTTTCCAGTTATATAAAATACAACAGTCAAAAACAAAGAAAAACACGCACTCTCCAACAAAACTCTCAGGAACAAACTAAAGAGGTGCACGGCCAAAAGATCAACTTAAAGAAACAAAAGAAAGGCCAGCAGCACTCGTGTCCTTCTCATTGTCTTTTATTTCATACTGCGTCGGCGCTTAGCACAGACCGGTTTCGACAACGTCTTCCTCAGTGTGCAAAATGCACCAGGAAATGATGCATTTAAGTACTCTCAGGTGTGGTTAATCACTTGATTGATCAGTATAAACATTCAAGGCAGGTACCACATTAAAGGCATTTAGAAAAATAGAAATATATAGAAAAATGTAACAATACATAGAAAAACAACAAATATTACAAGCAGATCCACAGGTAAATCGATCCATTAAAAAAACTTTAGGTCAGCCATTATACTAAAAAGAGACAAAGCATGACAGCACAGTGAAGACATAAAGTGCTGAAAAAGCCGTAGCTCCCTCCATGTATAACATAATCATCCAGTATAGACAACGTAATCATCCAGTACATAAGATCCAGTATATAAAAAATACAAATGAACGTCCAGTGTCACAATGAATGACCTACTGGACACAAAATAGAAAATACAGATTCCAACATATACTCCATGAGACCCCCATCATCCACATCATAGATGAAAACTTTTATCAACAATATACATGTGAAAACTTTACCAACAATATGCACACAGTAGAAAACTTTACCGACACATATTATAGAAAACATCCCAACAATAACTCTTCATTCATCCCTTTAGGGTACTCAGTCTGTAACATGTGTATCCAAAATGCTTCTCGTTGCAGTAAAACTCTTTCCCTGTCTCCCCCTCTACTCAAAGGTTTCACTTCTTCTATGCCCTGAAATCTCAATGAGCATACATCATGGCCCGCACTGTTAAAGTGTCTCGCCACAGAAGACTTTTCATCAGAATTTCTAATACTACTCTTATGTTCTGAAATGCGAGTTCTGAGCTCTCTTTTCGTCTTCCCAACATAACAGAGGCCGCATGGACATTTTAGAAGATACACAACAAATTTAGTTCTACAGGAAATCCTGCTTTTTATAGGGAATTTACGACCTGAGTGAGGATGGGAGAAATATTCACCTTTAATAATAGCATTACATTGAACACAGTTACGACACGAGAAATTACCCTTGGGAAGAGATGATAGAAAATGTTGAGGACGAATAAAACAATCAGCTCTAACTAATTTGTCTCTTAAATTAGGAGCACGTTTATGAGCAAAAGTGGGGGTCTCCTGAAACACATGACCAATATGAGGATCACTCTTTAAAATATACCAGTGCTTCCTAATACAATTTTTAAGATCAACAGTAATGTTAGAAAACGTAGTGGCACATACTAAGCCTGGGGACTTAGAGGAACGAACACTTGATTTAAACAAAGACTTCCTATCTAAATTTCTTACCTTGATCAAAGATTGATCAAGAATTTTTTTATCGTATCCTTTCGCTAAAAAGCGATTACATAGTTCCCCAGCTTGTTCCTCAAAAACAACACAGTTTGTACACAAATGTACCACATACTGAAGGTTTAGAAGCGTTGAAACATTTTTTGGATCATAGAGAATCCCTTACTCCTCCTACTGATTTCTTGGTTAAAATGACTGAACTGATCCTCAAGAGAAACTATTTTAAATTTGAGGATTCATATTATTTACAACTTCAAGGTGTTCCTATGGGTTCAGCCAGTTCACCTAACCTAAGCAATCTCTTTATGGGTAAATTTGAGGAGGATTTTGTCTATAATAATAATCCGTTTCTCCCTTTTATTGTGTGTTGGTTTCGGTATATTGATGATATTTTTTTCATTTTTTCGGGTACATCTGCTCAACTTGAAGAATTTAATGTATACATTAACTCGAGGATGCCATCTATTAAGTTTTCACTTGAATTTAGTCAGGACAATGTCTCTTTTCTTGATGTGAAGGTAGTTAAAAATGAACACTTGAACACTAGCGTATATAGGAAGAAGACCGATACTAATAGTTTTTTGGACTACACCAGCTTCCATCCACCTGCTCTTAAAAAAGGTCTCCCATATAGTCAGTTATTACGGGTCAGAAGGATTTGCAATACAGATGTTGTTTTTGAGGAACAAGCTGGGGAACTATGTAATCGCTTTTTAGCGAAAGGATACGATAAAAAAATTCTTGATCAATCTTTGATCAAGGTAAGAAATTTAGATAGGAAGTCTTTGTTTAAATCAAGTGTTCGTTCCTCTAAGTCCCCAGGCTTAGTATGTGCCACTACGTTTTCTAACATTACTGTTGATCTTAAAAATTGTATTAGGAAGCACTGGTATATTTTAAAGAGTGATCCTCATATTGGTCATGTGTTTCAGGAGACCCCCACTTTTGCTCATAAACGTGCTCCTAATTTAAGAGACAAATTAGTTAGAGCTGATTGTTTTATTCGTCCTCAACATTTTCTATCATCTCTTCCCAAGGGTAATTTCTCGTGTCGTAACTGTGTTCAATGTAATGCTATTATTAAAGGTGAATATTTCTCCCATCCTCACTCAGGTCGTAAATTCCCTATAAAAAGCAGGATTTCCTGTAGAACTAAATTTGTTGTGTATCTTCTAAAATGTCCATGCGGCCTCTGTTATGTTGGGAAGACGGAAAGAGAGCTCAGAACTCGCATTTCAGAACATAAGAGTAGTATTAGAAATTCTGATGAAAAGTCTTCTGTGGCGAGACACTTTAACAGTGCGGGCCATGATGTATGCTCATTGAGATTTCAGGGCATAGAAGAAGTGAAACCTTTGAGTAGAGGGGGAGACAGGGAAAGAGTTTTACTGCAACGAGAAGCATTTTGGATACACATGTTACAGACTGAGTACCCTAAAGGGATGAATGAAGAGTTATTGTTGGGATGTTTTCTATAATATGTGTCGGTAAAGTTTTCTACTGTTTGCATATTGTTGGTAAAGTTTTCACATGTATATTGTTGGTAAAAGTTTTCATCTATGATGTGGATGATGGGGGTCTCATGGAGTATATGTTGGAGTCTGTTTTTTCTATTTTTTGTCCAGTAGGTCATTCATTGTGACACTGGACGTTCATTTGTATTTTTTATATACTGGATCTTATGTACTGGATGATTACGTTGTCTATACTGGATGATTATGTTATACATGGAGGGAGCTACGGCTTTTTCAGCACTTTATGTCTTCACTGTGCTGTCATGCTTTGTCTCTTTTTAGTATAATGGCTGACCTAAAGTTTTTTTAATGGATCGATTTACCTGTGGATCTGCTTGTAATATTTGTTGTTTTTCTATGTATTGTTACATTTTTCTATATATTTCTATTTTTCTAAATGCCTTTAATGTGGTACCTGCCTTGAATGTTTATACTGATCAATCAAGTGATTAACCACACCTGAGAGTACTTAAATGCATCATTTCCTGGTGCATTTTGCACACTGAGGAAGACGTTGTCGAAACCGGTCTGTGCTAAGCGCCGACGCAGTATGAAATAAAAGACAATGAGAAGGACACGAGTGCTGCTGGCCTTTCTTTTGTTTCTTTATATAAAATACAACACCAATTGGTATTATTAAAGAGGAGAAATGATTGACTGAAAAAACGTTTCCACACTTTTTTTTAGGAGTGTAGGAATCCTCTTACTGCTCTGCAGACAATCGGCCAGCTCCTCCTGCTTCATTCTCCTCAGGAAGTTCACTGTGATCTTCACTAATGCCTCTCTGCTGCTCCTTTTCTGCTCTTCATCCTCACTGTCCAACACCTCCTCATCTTCCCCCTGACTCTCTGAGCATTCTGGGTAATCTGGACTCAGAGAATTTTGGATCTTCTTCAGCTCGTTCTTGACAAAAGTGACCATGTTCTCCTCCAGCAGCTGGAACAGAAACTCTATGAGTGACAGCATCAAACTAAAACCATGGAGCCAAACATCAGATCCATGTTGGACAGACTGCTTTCAAAGTGCAGCATGGAGATGATGGTGAACACAACAGATGTAACAGCAGCTGATGGACATGTACTCGCCTTAAATATGAAGTCCAGGTGTGTCTGATGCTGCTGGGCAGACTGAGCACTGGGAACCTCTGAGCTCTCCTGGTCCACTCTGTGAAGGAACCATAAAGAGCTTACATCATGTCTGTCCACACAGAGACGCACACAAGCTGAACAGGTCCACAAAGTCAGATTTTATGTGTGGATGTTCACAACACACAGAGACACTTTGACCTCAGACCTGGTCCAACAACATGCCCACAAACTGGTCATTTTCTGAGCTGAGTCTTACATCTGATCAGATGATCCTCGTCCTTTAAAGTAAATGATCCAGTCGTGTGATCGGTTGCTCACAGACTGACAGCTGGGTTCAGGAGAGTCTGGTTTCTGCAGCTGGATTCTGAAACAACACCACAACTGATAAATATGTTGGATCAAAACATTGTGAATCTTTTAAAGGGATAGTTCAACATTTTGGCAAATTGGCCCATTGCCATAATTGCTATAGGATATAGGTTTTAGGAGTAGGTTTGTTACCTTTAATTGTAGGTACAAGCTATTTTCTATTTTTCTAGGGGTAACAAGCGTACTCCTAAAACTATATAGCAATTGGCCAATTTGCCAAAAAGTTGAAATATCTCTTTAATCAAAACAGAAGTTCTGACCTTCCATCCACAAATTGACTGACATCAATAGGACGATCCATGGAGTGGTTACTCGTCATGGACACTGAGCTGGGTCCAGGAGAGTCTGGTTTCTGCAGCTGGCTTCTGAAACAATACAACTGATAAATGTGCATGTTGGATCAAAATGGATGAAAACATTGTTGATCTCTTAATAAAACCAGAAGTTCTGACCTTCCATCCACAGGTTGACTGACATCAATAGGACGATCCATGGAGTGGTTACTCCTCATGGACACTGAGCTGGGTTCAGGTTCAGATTCAGGGTCAGGTTTTGGTCCAGGCTCAAGTCTAGAGAGTGGTGCGTCTCTGTTGCAAACACACACACACAGCTTTTAATGCAAGTAATAATTATGGAGCAATGATGAGTCATGGACATGTAGAGAGCCTCGTCTGACCTTTGACCCCTGGTCTGGCTCTCATGTTCCCCACTCAAAGTGGTTTTAGAGGGAGGGGCTCCCTCTGCTGTGTCCTCACACTGATCCATGCTGCTGAGTTCACATCCACATCATCTCACACACACTTTGTAGCTTCACCTGCATTGGAAACACACTTCATTCATGTGCATGTCAACTGATGTGTCCAGCTGCTCCGCCACTGATTGGCCTTTCTACTGTGTGAAACTTTCAGTGTGAGGAAGAGGAAGCTGTTGCACGTCTACTCTCAGTCCACTAGATGGAGCCACGGAGGTCAGACAGCAGGAGAGCTGCAGCGGTTCATCTCCACCTGCTGATTCAGGAGGGAAAAGTTGCACCCAGTCATCAGTAAGTGGAGCTACACAATCGTCTCTTCTTCTGCTCTTATTCCACATCCAGACAACATGGCTGACATGTTTACTGCTGTTACATCCATGGATCTATATACATCTATGGTTACATCAGTGGTTCCTAAACTGGGATAGGCCTACTTTTACCACCAGGTGTACATAGGAGGGTAGGCTATGCGTAAAAAATTTAAAACAAAGAACTTAATCTTGCATTACAAGGGGGTTTCCACAACCTTGTTCAATGAGTGAGAAAAGGTTTCAGGCCATTATGCATTTTTGTGTGCAAATGAACCCTGTTTGACAGCGTGAAACCTGACATAATGGTGCAGTTTGACTGTGAAAAGTTTGAGAATTACATACTGGTGACAGTCAGTGTTCCAGTCTGCTGGGTATAAAACAGGCTTTTAATTTGGAGGTCTCCATGTTTAGAGTTTTTCCCCCTTTCAGTACTTCTGAAACCATAATATAGAAATACAGTTCTTGTCACCTTGTTTTTCTAATGTGGTGAAATTTAGCTGAAATCTGCATGTATGTAATGTAGACCTGCGCTGTGGGCCTTTTCAACCCTCATGTCCACCTTAAACCACATTACACAGGAGCAGCAAGTAGGGAGTGCTCACTGGCTTCTGATAAAAAGTAATCCTAAAATCACTGTGTCACCATTGCCCAACCCATACTAAATATTTATTATATTAAACAACTTATCAAGTTATCAAAGTCCAGTCCAGCATCTCGACCAGGAACTGGTTTTATAGTTTTATTACAAACCATAAAAGCTCAGATGATCAACAGGATCTGTGTAGAAGTGTAGAAAACTGTGAAAAACACACAGTGACTGATCATGTGTCTTCACAAAAATCTTCTGTACTTGTTGACCAATCTAGATTCTCCAGTGTCCACATGGGGAGACTTTGTCCCAGACGAGACATCTTCTGACGTCCATGTCCAACAAACAAAACAAAACAAACAAACAGTAGCTCGTCTATGATTATCAGACATCAGGAACTGTTCCATTTAAAGGTCCACTTACTCTGATTGTTCTCTCTGCAGCTCTCTGGATCTGGACCAGGACCAGGTCTGTGGAGAAACCATGAGCTGAAGTCCTCTGCTTGGAGAATTTACCGGTCTTTAGTGTGTTCAGGCTGCTGTCACTGTAAAGCACTCTGAACCAGGTGAGGTTTTGGGGGTGGGGCAGTGTCTATTATCAAACCTGCAGCTCAAAGTTCAACAGATTTTAATGCGTGTATGGTTCCTGCTGTTTCAGTGTGAGGAAGAGGAAGCTGCACTTGTACTCTGAGTCCACCAGATGAAGCTGCAGTGAAGTGACTCTGAACCACAGGAGCAGAGATGGATGTGAGGTGAGTGATTCAGTCTAATGTTGAGTTTTAATGCTTCCGTAATAATGATATTAAATGTCATAGAAACTAATATGGAATTAAATAACACAAGTAATACTTGAGTAGTTTTACCTAAATACTTTATCCATGCTCAAAAGATCTGAAGCTGTCGGGCCTTTTAGTCTTCTAATAGTTTAATAGTGAATTCTGAAGCAGCAGTAAATGAACAACAGTAACGGGCATGGCTTCAATGAAATGATCTCAGGCAGACAGCCCTTCTGTTTGCTCTGTAAACAGTGACAGAGATTGTATAGATATTAATTTATCAGATTGATCAGGTAAAGTTGGTCCCATAGTTTCTACTGTGCTGTTGTCCAAAACAAACTGAAGAAATAACTCTAAGTAAATCAAAAGAAAGAGCTTTTAAAAGTATGTACTGGAAAACGTTAACAGTATCTGCGACATTTATGTTGTATGTGTCTATGAAACATAGTTGAGTATAAAGCAGCAGAAGTTCATCACAGGAAGATTCAAATCAGACATAATCCCAAAAACAGTTCAGAGACATCCTCAAGGTGACAGTCTTGGTAAAGTCTCCCCAAAATGAAAATAATTTAAACAAAATCACATCACTGATTAAGTTAAGAGTCAAACAAGGAGCTGATTCATGTAGAATGAGAGACTGATTTTGCTACAACACCACTTTACACTGTTTGTAACGTTAAAGACAAAGAGGATGAGTTGCTGTGTGCTATGAAGGCAAATTTCACCATTTTCTCATCATATAGACCACATTACGGTCAGACCTGGTCCAGGTCAAAAACCACTGTACGTAGACTTGTCAAATCTGGCCTAGGTTATCCTAAAGAGGCTAAACATTCATTATGATGATCAGGTAGAGTTGGTCCAACTGTGTTGTCCAAAACAAACCCATTCAATGTAAATGAAAAGAAAAAGCTTTTGAAAGTATGAATAGTGTACTGTAAAACTTTATTGTTAACATGTATGTAATGTAGCAGAATGTAAAAATGTAATTATAGTGTAAACAAAGATCTAAATCAGATGTAATTGATAAAATAGTTTATAGAGACATACCCAAAGTGACAGTTTTAGTAAAGTCTTCACAATGATGTTTGAGACTAGATTAAACAAAATCACATCACTGATCATGTGTAAGTTGAAATTCACATAAGGAGCTGGTTCATGTAGGACAAGATGCAGGTGTATCTGTGACTCCTGCCACACCATCTGGTTTACATACAAGAGTACTGTCAAATATAATAAAAATGGAGCTATTAGAAGCATTACAGAGCAGGACAAAGAGATTAAACACAGTGGAAAGAGTTGAAACAGTCCAGAGGGCTGAGAGATGCTTGTAGTGCATCCTGTGATGGAGGCAGTATGAAACAGGAGGAGCTCCTGTGCTGTGGTTGTGTTGTCTGCTTGGCTGAAGAAAAGCTTGACTGACAACATCACATGTCTACTGTGAGGCCTCTTATGAAAATTGTCCCTGTCTTGTTTTCTTTGTTGTAGGAAAACGTGCAGGACAGCCTGAAGACTTGAACATGCAAAAATTATGGCTTTTCACCTAATTTGATGGCAATAACTCTAACCATTGCAAGACAATCAACAGTTGAAAAATGAAAATGGACACTTTTGTTCGTATCAGAAACAAGGGTTAAGTGTTCCCTTTATTTCTTTGAGCAGTGTATATAAACAATTTATTGCATCTTTGCCTTATTGCTTGTTTTATTGTTTATGTATTTGACTGTCACAGACTCATTTACTCAAGATGTCTCCTTTAACACTCCAACGAGGTGACGTCCTCCAGGAGCCATGGAGCACAGATCTTACGTCTTTACTTCAGGTTTGGTTTTTATTTCATTTACAAACAACTTTACATTGTTTAACCTTGATCCCATCCCTGGTTTGTGCCATGAGCTTCACTGGGTAAGTCGGCCATCTTGTAGACCAGGCCATGTGGCTGCAGGTGTTTGTTCCAACCAAGCAGCAGAACACCAGATTGACTCAGTCAAAAGTGCTCTTGGTTGAAACAAACACCTGCAGCCACATGGCCTGGTCTACAAGATGGCCGACTTACCCAGTGAAGCACATGTCACAAACCAGAGATGGGTCTCAAGCATTTCCACACGATTAACATTGTTGAGTCTTCAATGTCTTCTTTGAACCAGGTGGTGAAGTTCTTCTGGACTCAAGGTGGACAGCAGCTCCTGAAAGAAACATGGACAAGCAGTGTTAGACAGGACTACCTGCAACTCATGCTGAATGTGTCCTTTGTCTTTCAGATTGAACAAGATGCAGGTAACTGTGTGACTATGTGTCTTGTGGAAGTAAATAAAGATTGCTGTGTGTATTCAACAGTATGCTTTGAGTGTTTCTTACCAAGTAGAGGTGGCAGTAGTAGAAGCACATGGTAGCCAGTCAGCTCAGGGTTGAAAACCTGCAAAAGAGACAAAGATAGAGTGAAACAAACACATCAAGTGAATAAAAACCTTAAGTAAAAGATGTAAGATGCCTGGTCTTTGAGCATAGTCGCTGTCGCTTCCGCTGCAGTGCAGAATGACTATTTGTAGGACACTGCTCCTCTGGTTGCTGCAGTTGATCGTCAGGACGGGAGTGAAGACACCTGTGCTCGGCCAATGGAGAAGCAGCTCCACCTTCCTGGAGGACGTCACCTCTTCAGCTCAACATTCAATCTGTGTTCTAACTATAGCCTAATCTTTATTTTGGCCACCTGTGTGGATGATGTCCTCAAGCAATAAGGCAAAGATGCAATAGACAGACACAAGTTGTGGTAGAAAAAAATACAAATACAAAAATTGAATATACAATCACAAACACATGTATTGTTGACCATATATGGCTACACATCAATGAAAAACAAACTACCCTTGTGTGTGTTCAGCTAGAAACACTTGCCTAACAACAACAATTCACAGGGCCTAAGACTTCATAATATCACACATACCTGTATCAAACTATAGAGTCAAACAGCATAGATCAGCATCATGCTGATCTATGCTGTTTGACTCTATAGCTACTGGTTTCACCTTCCATTGTTGGGGTCCCCTTTAGAGTTATGTGACACTTGGGGAACAACAGTCAGGTGAAACCCTGTGAACGACGATCGTTGAGTCGTTTAATCTCCTGGGTACAGATGAAAGGGCAGTGTTGTAAATGCCATTGTTGGGGTTGAAATCTACAATCTAATCAAATCAATCATTTCTCATTAGACACTGATCTAAAAAGTCTAGAAATTATGACCAGAAGAGATGGTGAAGATCTTCTGGAGCCTGTTTACTTTTTATCAATGCATTTATTTGTATTTTTATATAAATAAATGGTAATTATTTACTCTTTGTATATTTATACTTTTATATATTGCTCTTCCCCTGGCACAACAGCATTGTTATGTACACAAGTGTTAATAAAGTAAAAAAAAAAAAGACCACACACACACAACCCATCAGGACAGCCCTAGCTACAAATACCAATCGCCAATTACAAGAAAGGGTGTTTAATTCTTCTGTCTTTCATTGTGTTACTAAGATAGGCTCTATCTCTAGATCTCTAGATCTCTAGCTGGAAAAGGAGTCAAACTAGCTGTAGAGTCAAACAGCATAGATCAGCGTCATGCAGTATAGATCAGCGTCATAGCTAGTTTGTTCTCATGATGCTGGAAAAGGTTGAGGGGTCTGTCGGTCCCTGAACACCAGGATCCTCTCACGATCATCACTCCCAGTCTTTTTTTTTTTTTTTTGCATCACCTGCTTGTGGTCCAATGGATATGCACCCTGCCTGTCAACACAGTGGTCGCTGGTTCACGACCACGCACAGTTTTCATCATCATCATCATCATCATCCTGCTCCAAAACAATCTGATCAACAAAGACCAACCAAACATGTCAATGAAGGAGACCGTCACAATTATTCTCTTACTCATCTTCATGAGAAAACTCCATCTCTTCAGCTCAACATTCAAACACTCTGCAGTACAAAGTCCACATGTTGACACTTGGAGCTGCTGGTGGTCTGGTGGCGCAGTGGAACATCTCATGTTAATGGCCGTGGAGGTCGTGGGTTCGAGTCTATGTGCTGCTTTTGGTTTGTATATGGTGCTGTGCCACAGTACAAGTCAGTACACAAGTTCCAACACATCTCATCTCAGATCTAGTGCTGGTGTAGTGGATCTGTTACTGTCTTTGGACTCGAGATTGTTGGTTCGAGTCCTGGTGTTGGCTTCTTGGTTTCCTCCTTAAGTTTCTTTGACGATGTCAGATACACTATGACCAACATCTCTGTCACACCGATTAATGGTTGAGTGGGTTGCGCTGCTGCTTTGGGTGCAGCAGATCACGGGTTCGATCCCCAGGGGAGACAGTGACAGTTTTCGCTTTAAGTTTCTTTGTAGCTGCTCTGACGATATCAAATACACTATGACCAGTGGATTGTCTCGGGCTCGGTGGTCGAGTGTGTTGCGTTACCGCTTTGGGTAGCGAAGATCACGGGTTCAAGCCCAAGTGGGAGCGGTCCCCTCCCCCCCCACCACGACGGTGGGTCACAAGAAGGCCGGACAAGGGCGTTACCGACTGGACCCGACTGGACCCGACCTGTCCTGACCCGACCCAACTGGACCCGACTGGTCCCAACCCGACTTATGTGTCGTTCGTCTCTGTGTTGTGTTGTTCGTCCGTCTGAATGAATGCGTGAATGAATGTGGGTATATAGGTCATAAATAGGAACTAAAAGTAGAAAATAAAAGCAGAAAAATAAAATAGAGAATAAAAGTAACTAAAAGTAGTGTAGGTAAATAAAAAAAAACTAAAGTAAGAACTATTATTAAGTATTATTGTATTTTTAAGTAATAAAGTAAATAAAATCCCACTTATTTACTCACTTCTCATGCATCTCTTCAACCGGCCTTCTTCCTCTCTCACTGTCCCCCCCGGGGATCGAACCCATGGTCTGCTGTGCCCCAAGCGGCCGCGCAACCCACTGTACCATTAATCGGTGTGACAGAGACATTGGTCATAGTGTATTTGACATCGTCAAAGCAGCACATACAAAGAAACTTACGGAGAAGACCAAGAAGCCAACACCAGGACTCGAACCAGCGATCTCTTGAGTCCAAAGCCAGGAGGAGATCCACTACACCAGCAGTGGATCTGAGACCAAACGTGTTGGAACTTGTACTGCCTCGTACAAAGCAGCACATACAAAGAAACTTACGGAGAAGACCAAGAAGCCAACACCAGGACTCGAACCAGCGACCTCTGGAGTCCAAAGCCAGGAGGAGATCCACTACACCAGCGGTGGATCTGAGACCAAACATGTTACTGACTCGTACTGTGACACAGATTGAATGTTGAGCTGAAGAGATGACGTCCTCCAGGAAGGCGGAGCTGCTTCTCCATTGGCCGAGCACAGGTGTCTTCACTCCCGTCCTGACGATCAACTGCAGCAACCAGAGGAGCAGTGTCCTACAAATAGTCATTCTGCACTGGAGCGGAAGCGACAGCGACTTTGCTCAAAGACCAGGCATCTTACACTTCAGGTTTTTATTCATTTGATAGTGTTTGTTTCACTCTATCTTTGTCTCTTTTGCAGGTTTTCAACCCTGAGCTGACTGGCTACATGTGCTTCTACTACTGCCACCTCCACTTGGTAAGAAACACCAATCCACACAGCAATCTTTTACTTACTTTCCACAAGACGCATAGTCACACAGTTACCTCCATCTTGTTCAGTCTGAAAGACAAAGGACACATTCAGCATGAGTTGCATGTAGTCCTGTCTAACACTGCTTGTCCATGTTCTCTCTTTCAGGAGCTGCTGTCCACCATTGAGTCCAGAACTTCACCACCTGGTTCAAAGAAGACATTGAAGACTCAACAATGTTAATCGTGTGGAAATGCTTGTCAGCCTAGATCCATCCCTGGTTTGTGCCATGTGCTTCACTGGGTGAGTCGGCCATCTTGTAGACCAGGCCATGTGGCTGCAGGTGTTTGTTTCAACCAAAAGAGCACTTTTGACTGAGTCAAGTCTGGTGTACTGCTGCTTGGTTGGAACAAACACCTGCAGCCACATGGCCTGGTCTACAAGCGTCAGGGAATGCGACTTTGCTCAAAGACCAAGCATCTTACATCTTTTACTTAAGGTTTTTATTCATTTGATAGTGTTTGCTTCACTCTCTTTGTCTCTTTTGCAGGTTTTCAACCCTGAGCTGACTGGCTACCTTGTGCTTCTACTACTGCCACCTCTACTTGGTAAGAAACACTCAAAGCATACACAGAAATCTTTACTTACTTCCCCATGCACACAGTTACCTCCATCCTGTTCAATCTGAAAGACAAAGGACACATTCACATGAGTTGCAGGCGGAAGCGTCAGGGTATGCAACTTTGCTCAAAGACCAGGCATCTTACACTTAAGGTTTTTATTCATTTGATGTGTTTGTTTCACTCATCATTGTCTCTCTTGCAGGTTTTCAACCCTGAGCTGACTGGCTACCATGTGCTTCTACTACTGCCACCTCTACTTGGTAAGAAACACTCACGGCATACTGTTGAATATACACAGCAATCTTTTACTTACTTCCACAAGACACTTTGTCTTTCAGTCTGAAAGACAAAGGACACATTCAGCATGAGTTGCAGGTAGTCCTGTCTAACACTGCTTGTCCATGTTCTCTCTTTCAGGAGCTGCTGTCCACCTTGAGTCCAGAAGAACTTCACCACCTGGTTCAAAGAAGACATTGAAGACTCAACAATGTTAATTGTGTGGAAATGCTTGAGATCCATCTCTGGTTTGTGCCTATGTGCTTCACTGGGTGAGTCGGCCATCTTGTAGACCAGGCCATGTGGCTGCAGGTGTTTGTTTCAACCGAGAGAACTTTGACTGAGTCAAGTCTGGTGTTCTGCTGCTTGGTTGGAACAAACACCTGCAGCCACATAGCCTGTTCTACAAGATGGCCGACTCACCCAGTGAAGCACATGGCACAAACCGATGGGATCAAGGTTAAATGTAAAGTTGTTTGTAAAGGAAAAATAAGTATAAAAAGTTTTGTATCTTTCATATATTTAAAACCTTTGTGATTAATGTAGCTTGTTTTTCTGTGGTTCACCTCATTAGTATAGGTTGTATGGCCTTTGTAACTGTACATACTAAAGCTATGGTCAATACATGTGTTTTAAACAATTTATTGCATCTTGCCTTATTGTTTGTTATACTGTCAGACTCATTTACTCAAGATGTCTCTAATTTAACAATCCAACGAAGTGATGTCCTCCAGCAGGGCCATGGAGCACAGATCTTACTTCAGGTTACTTATTTTCATTTACAAACAACTTTACATTGTTTAACCTTGATCCCATCCCTGGTTTGTGCCATGTGCTTCACTGGGTAAGTCGGCCATCTTGTAGACCAGGCCATGTGGCTGCAGGTGTTTGTTTCAACCAAGAGCACTTTTGACTGAGTCAAGTCTGGTGTACTGCTGCTTGGTTGGAACAAACACCTGCAGCCACATGGCCTGGTCTACAAGATGGCCGACTCACCCAGTGAAGCACATGGTACAAACCAGGGATGGGATCAAGGTTAAACAATGTAAAGTTGTTTGTAAATGAAATAAAAACCAAACCTGTAAAGACGTAAGATCTGTGCTGCATGGCCCTCCTGGAGGACTTCACCTCGTTGGAGTGTCAAAGGAGACATCTTTGAGTAAATGAGTCTGTGACAGTCAAATACATAAACAATAAAACAAGCAATAAGGCAAAGATGCAATAAATTGTTTCTATACACTGCTCAAAGAAATAAAGGGAACACTTAAACAACACATCTTAGATCTCAATTAATGAAATATTGCAGTTTAAAATCGTTATTCAATATATAGTAGAGTGTGTTGAGAACAAAATAACATAAAAATGATCAATGTAAATCAAAATTATCATCCCAGGTTGATTTCACACGGGTGTGATATACTTGGAGTTACAATGTGTTTAAGTGTTCCCTTTATTTTTTTGAACAGTGTATATAAAAGATACAAAACTTTAAATTTAAAACACATGTATTGTTGACCATAGCTTGTACAGTTACAATCAGGTCATATACAAACCTATGTATACACTAATGAGGTGAACCCCAGAAAAACAAACTAGCATTAATGACAAATAAAGAAATGCTCTTACTGCTGTGCAGACAGTCGGTCAGCTCCTCCTGCTTCATCTTCAGTGTGATGTTCACAAACACCTCTGACTCTCCACCTGGGACAACACATACACAAAAACATTTAGTCACACTCATCTTGACATTTAGGCTGTCTTTACACTGCAGGTCTTGATGCCCAATTCCGATTTGTTGCCTATATCCGATTTTTTTGACGGTCTATTTACATGTTCTATCAGAAGTGACCCAGATCTGATAATCTGCATTTACACCTGCTGTGCCTGCATGAAACGACCCGCTGGAAATAAACTAGTGATTTCAGGAAATTGTCACGTAATAATATAAGAATATTTTTAAACAAAGGTGAGTCTGGTGTTCAGAGTTTATATCCAACACGTCACTTACAAAGTGAACGTTACAAAATAACGTGAAGTGGCTGCGTGGAGCAGAGCTGCTGTGAGATGAGCAGCTGAGTGACGGTGACAGTTGTGCCACCGTTTGATCCTCCGTCGCTCACGTCGTGAGGACGGGACAGCCTCACACATTTGTATACAATGTTTGTTTTTCCTCTCTTGATTTCTTATCGGCTCGGTTCAGTTTTTGCCGGTAGGAAAACGTGAAATCTGATGTTTATCTCGCGCTCCCTCGCTTGCCCTCGTATAGATCCGCATAGAAATGAATGTTACTGTAGTGGCTATCAGTGCTTTAAGTGGGAAAAAATAAGTGCCGGTACTCCCCTTTTCAGCTGTTGGCTGGTAAATTAGGCGGTGGGCGGTCGATACCAGCACATCATTAAGTGACAGGCTACTTTACATTCAAATATGATGTTGATTAAAAAAAGAAAAACGTTCAATTGAACTTTCCAGAAAGATTTTTAAAAAGTATTTTCTTGTTAAAATCCATCTGTGAATAATGTATGACGACAAATGAATCAGTATTTGTTATTTTAAGTTTACCCACTTCATAAAGTATCTCTATCCTTCCCTAATTGCTGTCCTAAATTATTGCCAAATTAAAATTTTCACTAAAATCAAGAAGTTTTTGTGATTTGTGGCCAAATAAACAGCCTCCACAGACAGCTGTCATTGTTCTAACAAGCTGACAGCAACAGTTTCACAGTGTTTCTCAGTAAGAGCTTTCATTTTACTCTGCTCTTGTTAACGAGTAGTGTTAAGCATTTTGGGAAATATGACTCACATTTAAGCATGTTGAATACAGTAAGTGGAAGGCTACTTATTGGTAGGCTACCACTGGAAAGTCATGTAAATGGCTTTACACTGTAACTCACGAAGGTTTTAGTCGCTCCACATTCACATCTCGTCTGGACACATACTATGACGAGGCAGCGGCGTGCGCTCCGTACAGTATGTGCATGTGAGAGAGTCATGGATGAGAGAGCGCACAGCGCGGCAGCCCCGCCCCTCAGTGAGAGACAGAGCAGCAGCGGAGAACAGGGCAACAGAACCGTGGCGCTCAGGGTGAAAGAGGCATCACTATCACAAATCGGTCAGAGAGAATGAGAACAGGACAGAGTATGTCCAGACTCCCGGTACTCCCCGGTACGCCGTAAAAAGTCCCGGTACGCCGGGGGTTAAAATCTAGAAGTGCCGGTACTCCGTACCGGTGAGTACCGGCCCACTTAAAGCACTGGTGGCTATATGAAAACAAGAACTAGTGAGGGGGAAAAAACAGACGCGCGGACACCACAATTTTTTTTTTTTTTTATTCATTTAAACCTTTATTTTAACTCGTTGGTCACTGAGGTTTCCCTCATTTACAGGGATGACGAGTTTATTAAACACTGTAACGCCTGTGACAGTGATTACAGCTGGCCACAGCTGGCCACGGTAGTCCAGGTCAGCCCCACGTGTCAATCACGGGCTACAGAGGTTCAGCGAGACGCGTGAGCACGTGAATTAATATTATCATTGATGACGTATGACACGCATTGCCAGGGAAGATCCGATCTGTCTGTTTAGACTGCAGACGCATTGGCAGAGATCCGATTTGTATCTGATTTATTTCCACATATAACGGGGGCCTGAATCTGATCTGACAATATCCGATTCCATGCGCATTTGTCCCGTTTACACATTCATGTTACAGATCCGATCTGAGCCACTTGAGAGAAAAAAATCGGAATTGGGCCACTTGAACCGTGCAGTGTAAAGACAGCCTTAGAAATATTTGAGCTGCAACACTTCAGCTACAAATCACACTTACATTGTGTTTTCTCCAGAAACATTGAGGTGGTCACTCCTGGCTCCAGATGGTGGTTTGGCGCCATCTGCTGGTCAAAGCAGAGAATTACACCAGGTTAGTTTTAAATCACAGAAAACCAGTTTACATTGAAAACATGAATAAAGTTGACAAACACTTTCTTATTATAATTTGCACACGGACACTATGCGGATAAAAAACAAATATTAAAGATTGTAGGCTGGAGAAAAAAAAATGCAGCAAATATTGTGTTAAAAATAAAGAGTTTTACATAAAGTGGCTGTAGTTTTTACTTTTTACTACAATGTAAAACAACAACAACACACAATCTAGTTCTGGTAGATAACTAGAGTGGTCACTCCAAAACAAAAAGCACAAAGCAACCAATCCAGCCTGTCTGCATGAACACACTAACATACATCTCCACATTGTTAGAGCACAAAGTCTGGTCTGGTCCTCCTCACCTCTCCTCGTTCAGACTCAATAAAAACCACATCAGACAACACAGTTTGTAACTAAATAAAGCCACACGCGCTGTCACCATATACTCCACAGGAAATTAAGTAAAGAAAACACAGAGAGAAGTGAGGTCTATGTATGAGAGTGGAAAAGTACAAGACACGTATAAGCAAAGTGTAGCCTAAATAAGATACTCCTGAGACTGGATCACAGGAGGACAGCTAGATAGACATTTAATACACTGCTCTAAAAAATAAAGGGAACACTTAAACAACACATTGTAACTCCAAGTATATCACACCTGTTTGAAATCAACCTGGGATGATAATTTTGATTTACATTGATAATTTTTATGTTGTTTTGTTCTCAACACACTCTACTATATATTGAATAACGATTTTAAACTGCAATATTTCATTAATTGAGATCTTAGATGTGTTGTTTAAGTGTTCCCTTTATTTTTTGGAGCAGTGTATTACAGTACATGTAGAAATATTCTATATAGACCTTTTCAGAGAGTATAAACAAAGACAGGTGTGGCTCATTAGAAAACGCTCTGGTACACTAAATGGAATGGAGCCTTAATTAGTATCCTTGGTAACACCTGTATTTGTTTATACTCTCTGAAAAGGTCTATATAACCTTTCTGACATTAAAACACTGAGGCAACTTTATAAGACACGACAACATGTTTCACTAACACATCCAGCTAGTGATTTTATTTTACGCTCGACACCGATTCGAGCAAAATGAAGCGGAAGTGCCGGCGGGCTAGCTCTGGCTGCAGCTTCAGCGGTGCTTCATCACTTTCGGGGCAACAACTGTGTCAAAGTGGTTCAGTGCTTCAGAAAGCTTCGGTTTCACCACCACTAAGTTACATCCAGCTCTTTACAACACTCTAGTTCACACATTTACATTGGTCATAAACTGAGCTAAACAGACACACAGCTGAAAGCTAACACTGCTGTTGCTATGGACACGGAGCGGCTTATAACGTCTCTTTCTACGTGTTCACGTCTCTGTAGCTCCTCGACCAACTTTTCTTTTCATTTGTGAAGGTTTTATCGCACTTAAAAAAAAGAAGAAGAAGGTTTTATCGCACTTAGTTACTTTTAGCGAAGTTCTCGTACACTCCGGTGGCCGGTTGCCATGCTTCCTTGACCGGAAGTGGTTGTAGGCTGCAGCTTCAACAGCGCCGCCTGGTGGTGAGGAGCATAGGCAGGGCAAGGCAAGGCATCTTTATTTATATAGCGCATTTCATACCAAGGCAACTCAATGTGCTTTACATAAAGACAAAACATTTTTTTTTTATAGAAAAAAAGAAAGAGAAGCATAAAACAGAATAAAAACAAACAAACACTAAAAACAGAGTTATAGTAGGGAGGTTAAGCGACTTTTGACTTCAAGTCATGATGCAAAGGTCCCCTTTGGCATGGAAGTACCTTAGAGTCATACAAATAAATCTATCCTAAGACACAAGTGAGATCACACTTTGTATCCAAAATAAACACGTTTTTAAAATGCCTTTTTTAATTGAGAAAACACATGCTAAAAGCACATCCCATTTAGAATGTCCATATAAACTATAATGCCTTCAGCTGGATGTTATCTACAGCTTATTTGTGACATGATTGCAATATTTCAGGATTGTTTCCCAGTTTGAATGATGAACAGGGATCTAATGCCTTTCAATCTGTAGGGTGGACTGACATAAGAAGCATAAAGTCCAGTCATGACATTCCATTATGGCTAATTTGAAATAAGAAATAAAGATACTGTAACATCATGAGATTGATAAGATGAGCATTAACAAGCATTCAGTAAAAATCTACCAAAATAATGAAGCTTACCAGTTTCTTAGCATTACTCTGAGAGAGGATCTTAGCCAGCTATACTGCGCAGGTGAAATAAGTCAGTCCTAATCATATGCTTCATGTGAGAGCTGCAAACCTAAACTTCCCTATATGTACATAAAAGCTGAACATTGCTTATTAAGGGCGCTCTACACTAACATTTGTTAGTTTACTTTAGGAGCACAATGTAAAATACATTCAGTATCAGGTTATATAAGCCGTAAATAATGTAGACCCATTTTTACATTTGACAACAGTAAAAACATTTTTCCTTTGACTTTAAGTTGACTTACCCAGAATGGGTCATACATGTAAATTCAACTTTTTTAAATCAACATGCACAAGCACTAACTAGTTATAGGTAGGCCTATATTTTGACCAACACATATTTGGCTAATTGGTCTTTCCTGACACCACTGTGATATGAATTAGGCTACATCTTATTATTTAACTACTTGTAGGCTATATTTGTTGCACTCTGTCTGATATTCAACAAATCAGTACAGTTTTATTAATGTTTTTACATTAATAAAACCTGCTCGCTGTCGTCCAGTGTTGATGCCGCTGTGCTCGGGGGCACTGAACTTTTTTGCAACTTTTAGCACAGTTGTGATGTACAGTAACTCCAAAACAGGCCTTCCAACCGTCGCATAGCAACAGCAGCTGGAGCTTCCTACATACAGTAGATGTGTTCGGTGCCATAGATATATAAACATTTATATATCTATGTTCGGTGCTGCCTGTGCCTGGCACCACATGGAGACTGAGTTGTCAGACACTCAGACACACCTGGATTCATCAGTCTGTCCGATAACGTAAGGCAGGAAACAAAGGAGCAACATTAAAGGGGAACTATGCAAGTCTGGACATTTTTACGCTGTTTTGCTGACCCTCCTCCCTCCCAGCCATGCGCATTTGTTTCCAATGAAGATGGGCGCGAAAGCAATCCATCATTTACGTGTTACAATGTGAGCTGGGACACCGGGTTGGAGGCTCTGATCTTACAAGCCGCTAGGCATTCTCCCTAGAACAAGTTGCAAGTCAATTATTTAACCAACACAATTACTCCTAAGCTGTTTAATTAGGGTAAAAACGTAGTATAGTTAAGGTAAAAATCCCGCATAGTTCCTCTTTAAGTTCAGGAAGTAGTGGAGCTGTGCATAGAGCCCAATGATCACAAACCCTACTCTGTCTATAATGGCCTGCCTTTCCTAGCCTAGCCACTAACTGCCCAACACATGAAACAAAGTGGAAGCGTCATACTCACGTAGCTTTAAAGTGCCGACCGTCAGCTCCACAGTCGGGAGCAGACCCACCAGGCTTCCAGACTACCGACTCCTGCACTGGAATGAAACAATGAAGTTGACTCAGGTAGTAACATAGGTTTGAACCACTGACCTGCTGCTCCACCAGGACCTTCGGGCTTCCTGCACCCTAAGAAAACACAATAAAAACAGGTGGAATGACCACAGCCCATCATCATTTTGGATGATTAAACTTGATTAGGGCAAAACTTGACATAGTCAACCAACTCCATCAAATAGAGCTTTGAATAAAGTGGATAAAAGCAGCTTGTTTTTAACTGAGAAAAACAGTTTGTTTGAAGAACAAGCTTCATGAATAAGAGACGAAACCACAATAGCAAAGACAGAAAAAAAAAGACAAAATATTAGCCTAAAAGAAGAAAGGGGCTCAGATGATCCACAATCAGATACTACAACCTTGTTAGCATCAGGAGCTTATTTCCATATTAACGACCCCTTCAGAACCTTCAAAGTAATGAATAATTGACAACAAATGAAATGTTTTGATTGTCGTCGGCGCCCGGCGTGTTTAATGTTTCATATGTTGCTTCCGCGCTAATTACGAAGATGGCACATTTGTCAGAAATACATCCCCCTTGCGCGACCCTCCCACCGTCCTCCACAGGAGACAGGGAGGAGGTGAGGGTGGAGGGGGGGGGGTGTAATTAGCTAGCAGGGAGCGCTCAATGACCTGGGAGTGAGACTAATGGCTGCCACTGGTTACTGTGATTGTTTAGCCACAGAAACGCCACATGTTACAACCACTTCCTGTTTGTGTCAAACACTTAGATGAAGTGAGTGGCGGCTCGGTGATGCACCTTGACAGGACGAGGGACAAACCAGAGCTGACAGAGGTCGGCTGTGCCAGACAGGCAGCTGGAGAGAGCTATATGTGGTTACACTTTGTGTGTGTGTGTAGTGAGACTCTAGTGCCTACATTAACCTCACGTGTATGTGTGCGTGTGTATGTGTGTGTGTGGTTGTGACGGTCCAGTCAGGTCAGAGTATCCTGAAGACACTGTCAGCCAGGATTGATTTCCCTCCCTGGCCGATCTGCGGAAGTGTTCCTGTAACACAGCTGACCCCCCCCGAGTTTCGTTACCTTGTCATTTTGCAACACGGATCAAAGTGAAGACGAGCTGGAAATAGACGCAGGGCGACCTTCATCTCTGGAGGAGGAAGAGGAGGAGGAGGAGGAGGACCTGGAAAACACAGGTTCATTCACAACCAGAGATGTCTGATCCACAATAACAACAATAACAATACATTACAAACATGTGTATGTATGAATCAATGTATGAATGTATGCATGTATTCTGCTTAAACACTTTTTGGTTTACTACATAACACCATGTGTTCATTCATAGTTTTGATGTTTGAATCTCAGTGTAAGAAGTTATAAAAATAAAGAAAGAACTTTGAATGAGAAGGTGTGTCATACATTCATTCATATATAATACATACCTTCAGTCAGTCATACATATCTTCATTCATAAATACATGCATTTCTTTAGTCATACATGCATACACACACACAGACAAGGGGTGGGTGATATGGGAAAAACAAAATCTCGGTAATTTTAGAAAAAAAATTCCGATAACGAATAAAATCTCAATGAAACTCTGTGGAAACAGTGTGGAGACATGAACTGAGTAAACATTCAGGTTCTCTGTTCAGAGGTCAACTGTGCAGCATACAAGCATGAGCAGATAGTTGACACTATAGATACTTTACCATTTCTTACATGTTCCGCAAAACATGTAACTTACACAGTAGTGACATGGACCCACGTCTTGTGCTTGAGCTTCCTCCAAAACCACCTCCTTCTAGTTCGTTTTGAAAAAAATGAACTACAGTAGTAGCATGCTAGCTCAGCTAACTCCACTGTTAGCATCCACACCGAAGGTAACAACACAACACCTGAGCTACAGGTAACAACACAACACCTGAGCTAAAGGTAACAACACAACACCTGAGCTACAGGTAACCAACCACCCGCGACCAGCATCTCTTTCAAGTCGTTTTACACGAGTCACAATGATACAGACAGTAACGTTAAGTTACCACGGTGGGTTAAACATTTCGGTCACTGCCACTGGTTTTAAAGGCGTTTCCACAACAAGCTAACAACGAGGCCTCGTCTGTTAGTGACCAGCTGACCTGAGACTCCTCTCATCCAAAATAATACACAAGACTTGTTCCTGATAAGCAATAGACTTATTAGACAGTATATATATATATATATCCCCCCCCCCCCCCAAGGGATACTCTCTGGTCAGCATCTGGATCAGGGTGAGGACACTCGGTGACCATGGCCATGGGTAGACCTAGTGTGCCACCTTGTGGCGGGGCATGAAAAACATTATTAAATGACACATGGGTTTAGTAACCATAGCCTACACAAACATTCATTCAAACTGTCTACACACATACATAAATACATTCATTCATACATACATACATAGCCTACATTACATTCACACATTCATTCACTTATAGGTAGCCTACCTACTGTGATGGGAGAGGGAGCGAAGCTTTTGCACAACTTAAGTGCAAAAGTAAAAAACAAATCACAGTTTGCATTATTCACTTCAGCTCTTTGGCTTTTCAGAGTTTGCATACAAAAATCCAAATAAATTTCAACCATGTTCATATCTCTGACAAACTACCACAGAAATGGCTAGACAGAAACAGATGAGTAAAGAAACAGATTTCTACACTGAGGAAAGTAGGATATGCTGAAAGATAAATTACACAATGCCTAAGGTGTCCAACCCTCCACCCTGAAGAGACTAGAACTGGACTCTCCAGTTGAGCTTGTGTGGGACGGATTGAATTGATCAGTCAGAAAAGTGCGTCCCGCAAATCAGCAGTCTCTCATTTATGAACTTCAGAAAGCTTGGATGGCATATACCTTAGAAAAACTTGTGCAACAGATGACTTGTATATGCCATGCTAAGCCAGAGGAGGTTACTCTGAAGAAAGCAAAGTCTACAAGCAAGTACACCTAATAATTCTGTATGTATGTATCCTGAAAGGTCACTCTTTATATAATAACCATGTTTATTTTGTTGCAAAGTATACCAGTGAAACTATGATCTTTTTTAAACAAATCTGATCTTGCTTCCAAACTGTATGTATGTGTGAATTTACCGTCCTATAAAGTTGTTTGTCTATTTATCACTGTATTGTCTTGTGTTTACCATTTTGTTTTCAGTGGATTTACACTTTGTTTTTCAATTCACAGTTTGCAAACACATTATTCAATGTGACAAAAAATTATCATTTAAACATCTACAAATCGAGTCAACTGATCTGAGAGCTGTGTAAGGAGCTGTGATGTTTCAGCAACTTACATAGGCAGGACACACTTCCTCCAAACGTCCAGCAGAGGGCACAACAGCACCAGGAAACAGCTGCAACATCAACCAAACACTGTTCAGTCTCTCACACACTCATGTAGCCTACACACTCATGTACACACTGAGTTCACCATGACCTTTAACCCCGAGCAGGTGGGTTAAAAACTGACCTTCGGACTTTGTTCAAGACGTCACTGAGGTGGTTTTTACTCTTCCCTTCACAGACACACAAACACAAAAGAAGGTGAGGCGTTTTTTTCATCAATCAACATTCAATCAGAATTAACTTTACAGAACAGTTAGTTTCCTCGTAGAGATTTGAACAGTGAGGCGTTCAGGTGCCCATGTTCTCATCAACCTCATTTCACTACAGAGAGAGAGAGGTAGAGAGGGAGTGGACTGAGCCTCTCTCTCTCTCTCTCTGATCCCTGAGGGAAGCAGCAGAGCTTCCTGCCAGGCCCCTGGTTGAACCATGAAGGAGGGAGGGAGGGAGGGAGGGAGGGAGGGGGGGGGGGTACTGTAGCTGGCACTTTCTCAATGGCACCAACACACCGAACAACAGAGCATGTTGGGTGTATGTGTGTGTGTGTGTGTGTCATGCAAACAAAGGTTTTTATTTTAAAGGACATCATTTGATTATTAACATTAACCATTTAGCAGGTTTAACTCTTATTTCATGTTCACTGCAGACTAGAGCAGGAGGAGTGGATTTATAATAAGACAATTCATTTTAGTTTTTGAAATATCAGAGAAAAGTAAATGTATCCCTCCTGGAAAAAAAAACTGGAAAACGTTGCAGAGATTGCGAATCTATGATGTCGATAAAAAGCAGTCTTTTGGAAACAACCAAGTTTGGCAAAAATGTGCATGTAGCGTTACAATGAATACAAGATTGTAAGATCTCTCAGATTTGTATAGTCACTATTTGAAGCAGGGAATGACAAAAATCTGATGGAAACACTGACAAGAGACAAACAGCTGCTGAAAAACAGACTCTAAAAAAATCATAAAACACAAGCACAGGACTAATAACCTGAGCAGAGATCAATAAGACTGATTGAAAAGCTGTTGGTCTGTGTTAGGTAAAGATTCTACATACACATTTCATTTCATTTCTGTGATTGACTCTTCAGGTACCATCCAGCTCTTTACAGCCTGTTTCTAACTCCTGCTGGGAAAACGAGGCTGGTTTTCCTGTTTCCTAAAGAGTGGACATGTTTTTACACTTTTACAGGATTTTTCATTCCCAAACACATCCTGAGTATTTGGACACTTTTGACCTCCTCTACTTCCTCCTCTCCTCCTTCCATCTCTCCTCACAGCTCCAACCTGACGGAGACGGATGCAAATGCTGTTGTTCATCCTCGTTTTAATTGTGTGTCGATCCTGCAGCTTTGGCGTTTTGCATATGTAATAAAACTACTTTTCTTTTTCTCCCTTGCAGCTCTAAATTTCCAGCGCTTAGTTTCAGTTTCTGCCTCGCCTTTTCTGGCTCCAACAACTTTGTTCCATTTCTCATTCTCTGGCATAATTGCAGCTTTATAGCATTCTCCACTGCTCGGGCATGCTGTAGATACCCCCCACACACACCTCCTCCTCCTCCTCTCTCCCTTTTTTTTGTCTTTTTTGGTTTGGCTCTCATTAATAATTCACAGAAAGAGACTGGGAAATTTTAGTGCAATTTGCAGCTGCTGAATCCCAGTTATTGTTTTGCAGGGTGTTGCACAGAGAGCGCGGCGCTCGGACGGAGGCTTTGTACTTCTGAATGTAATTTGGCTGCGTCTCTCTGACAGGCCACACATCATTAGGGGGGTGAAGGAGATGCTGGGGGTGGGAGGGTGTGTGCGTGTGTGTGTCGGGGTTTCAGCTTTGTCCAACCAGTCAAACACACTGTCCTCGTGTGTCGCTCCTCCGCCTGTTTCCTTAATGCTTTTAGATGCTGTTTGTTCATATTTATGCCTCATAACTATCTATGTTTTATTCCGTTTGTTTGCGTTCGACCGGGCAGACGCTGAATTATTCAGAGCGGCCGAGACGACAAAGACGACGGGAAACTTTTTCCTTTCAGACCAGACACTTCTTCAAAGAGGAGCAGTGGCTCCGTCCACCAACTTTGTTTTCCTACATTTTTTAGAGCAGGTCGAGACACAACAGCTGGATTCAGGTATCAACAGCTGTGCAACGAAAAGATAAACCTGCATCTGTCAAAACACATCACAGATTACTTTACATTTTAAAAACACAGACATAAAGAGCTAGAGGTTTGATTGGAAACTTTGACTGTGGAAGTCGACGTGACATTTGAAGTGAGCTGCTCCAGGATCTGACTAGTGTGTAGTGTTTCACCCACCTGACCATGTTCACTCTTTGTGCATTTCCTTTTGTTATTACATTTATTCTACATTCCTTATAAACTCTATTCTTATTTTCTATAATAATATGCTTTCGCACTCGATCCTCCTCTGACAGGTGGAAGTTAGTTGTTCCAATTTAAGGAGGTCCACTATTATATGAGGAATTTTAGAGGCCTGAAGTCCACATTACAATCACATCACATTATTAAAACATGTTTTAAAGGGCCAGGTACAAGCAACAACACAAACATGTAGACATTGGATGTCTACACACTGTTTGCTCACATCTATCACATGCATTTTCACTTTTTCTTGCAATTGACCAACAATAAATCTTCAAATGAACTGGCACTGAAAAAGCCAAAGTTTGTGGTTTTAATTTGAAGATCTGAAGAACTGAAACACACGTTAACATCGAGAAACAGCGCTCGTACTGTATATAATTAGATGTTTCACTTTTTGTGCATTTCCTTTTATTGTTAGATTTTTATTTAATTTATTTTACACTTTCATGCTTTTTTTGGATTCCTTATAAACTCTGTTCTTATGTCTATGTGTGTGTGTGTGTGTGTGTGTGTGTGTGTGTGAAGGCACCAAGCACCAAGAGTCCAGAGGCTCCAGAAAAAAAAAGAAAAACACCCAACAGTGAAAACAGATAAGAAATCAAAACCTTTCCTCCTCCCTGCTCTCCCTGTGTTTTGCCCGGCCTGACCTATTTTGCACAGAGTATCTCATAACCGGAGAGTTTAGGGCTGTTTAATTCTAGGTGACACAGCAGTGTCCTGCAGTCTTTTCTTTCTTAATCCCTGGCATCTTCGGTAAAAGATCTCTCAGAAGAAACAGCGCTCGTTTCTGGCATCCAGCCGCCGGAGGGAAGGGGAGATTGTCAGGGCGCATTTCTTCCATGCTCGCCAGCCATTCCTCAGGAGGGTTGTTTGTGTGTGTGTGTAGAGAGAGGGGGTAAATCACCCCCTCCCTTCATTTTTTTTTGGCGAGTTAGGTAAACTGATGGGGAGAGAGAGGAAGGAGAAAGAAAGAGAGGTGGCAGCTCTCCCCCCTTGGAGAACAATTCCACCTTAAGCTCTTTTTGGAAATTACAGGAATGTTTCTCTTGTATTGCTCTTGTCACCTTCCCTCCAACATGGCCGCAAACAAGCTGAAGTGAAAGCCAGTGATGCGTTTGCTCCAGAGCGGTGGAGGAAGAAGAGGAGGAGGAGGAGGAGGAGGAGGAAGATGCCCTGTGGGCCGGTGTTCCATGTCATCCTATGATAGCGGCTTCTGTTTGGCCGCAGGAGGTTTTTCTGTGGAGGGTGTGTGTCCAGTGATGTCAGCGACCTCACACACACACACACACACACACACACACACACACTGCTGCTGATTCCACACAAACTAACTTGTGCTTTAAAACACAAATAAAAATCAACGTGTGCTCAGATGTGAAGCTGCTGCCTCGTCTCAGACGTCACCTGAACACAGTCGGTGTTTCAAAAGTTCCAGGCTGCACCGGCGGGCGGACCATCGTTGAAAACAGACAAAAGTTCCACCGTATAAATAAAAAAAAAAAAGTCAAATGCTGGCTTTTTATTTTATTTCCCCCTCCACAGAGCACACAGATGCAGCACAGCAACTGGTCTTTGTGCAGCAGCAGATAAGGACGGGGTCGACACCTCATACGTCTACAAGGAAAACCCGGGCGTCCAGGAAAAACCCCCAGTTTTCCCCCAATCAAAAGTTCCATTAACCTGGAGCACCGGGAGCTAATTGAGAGCGGGAGAGGCTGAGATGTATCACCGTGTCGTCGGAGGCCCGGCCGCCCGCGTCAGCAGACGTCATACGCTGACACGTCTGACATATTTGTAATTATCCTGGATAATAAGAAATGAAAAGCGGCAACAGAAACAGGCGAGCCGCGGCCTGGAGTTGTTGCCGACTCCTGTGGGACAAAGACAATGAGCAGGACGACGGCTCCAACCTTTGATAACCCACATCATGTTTAAAGTATTAACCGCTGCTTTTTAGAGCAGGGAGGGAGGGAGGAAGGGGGGAGGGGGGGGTCCACAAATCTGCATTAACTGTTTTGAAGATTTATGAATCTCAACTTCACACATGCTCTGTGGTGGAGGGAGATCACCAGTTCATTATGTTTTGCACCGTTTCCTGGTGCGTCGTCTCTCTTATCTCCTTGAGAGGGTGAGAGATATTCTAATCTGTCGCCCCAATAGCCTTAAGCCCTGGTACGGCGACTGGGCCAACTTTTGTTCTGCATAATCCCTCCGCCCCAGCGAGGGGAGGTCATGTTTGTCAAAATGTGGCAAAGTGAACATGAAATTTTTCTCCCCTCTCTCCTCCTCCTTCTTCTTCTTCTTTTTCCCGGGTTTAATTTGGAATTAAAAATGCACGCGATTTTGAACTTTAGATCTCCGGAGAGAGCTGTAAACAAGTATGAAATTAAGTGTCTTTTCAAACGCGGGCGGTCGCGACGTGAATTGAATTGAGGCGCTCACATTATTGGGCTTCAGAGCGGCGGGCGCTGACCGGAGTGGCCTCTCGACACAAATCACTCCGTAATGACAAACACAAAGAAAAGTGCAGATTTGAGCTCAGACTGACGGCTGAATGTGATCAGATGTGGAACTGTGGAGAAAATCGGCTCAAGTGTGGACGATCTGGACGGTTTTATCCTATTCATCACATCGCTTCCTGCGGCTGGAATATCATGTCATAATTATAAAAAAATAAGCGATTCCTCAGACGTCTCAGTGTCAGCGCCTGCGTTGGACGATAAGAACGGATGCCAAGGCTTCTGTTGTGTCTTTAAACTTTGCAGGCCAAATGGAAACTGTCGGGTAACGTGAGGCTGATTAATTCAGTTTTTACTTCCTGATATCGGCCCCAAAAATCCCCCATCGGTCAAGTCCTATTAGAAATAACAATAATAGAATTATAGCAATAATAACTTAAAGCCAGGAATCATCAGCGAGCCCTACAGTAACAGGCTTCTTCCTCTGGGGACAACGAATTCATAAAGTTTAATTTGGCCAACTGTTTCAATTTATTGGCATCAAAATTTTGGTTTTAAACATTAGTAATGTAAAACTGTGTAAGAAGATCTAAAGAAGTGAAATACACTTTAACATAATGTATCATGAACATATTGAAGATAATACAATATTATGCTGTCGTACCAGATCTGACAGGTCGAATTATTTCACATTGAAAAACTTTGTTGTTTCGATTTAAGGAAATCAAATATTAAATGAGGCCTGAGGTACACATTACAATCACATATCATATTATTATAACAACAACAAAACAAACATGTAGACACTGGATGTCTACACATTGTGTGCTCACATCTATCACACGCATCTTTCTTGCATCTTTCTTGCAAAGTTTTCTGTCTCAATATTTTGCCTTTTGACTTTGAACTTCAAGGACAAGAAAATACCAAAATACATTTCTTCAAATCAAGTTTGTGGTTTTGATTTGAAGATGTGAAGAACTGAAACACACGTTAACATGAAGTATCACAGTAGAATAAGACGCACACACTGGATATCTACACACGTTGACACATTCATCCCGTGCACTTTTCTCTGAGCTGCACAAACGTTGTGTGTGTGTGTGTGTGTGTGTGTGTGTCTCTCTCTCCTCTCGTTTCCCTCGCTCCTTGGCTCTCTAAGTCAAACTCCACTTTGCTAACGCTACACTTCCTTCCCTCTGATCGTGTCCTAATATTTACACCTTCCTACGAGCGCCGCCCGCTCTCTGCTCATTAACAGCAGCAGCAACATTTGTCCCTCTTTAACAGCAGGTCGCGCCGAGGTCAGGCGCCACCTTAAGTAAAAGACGACACATCCTGTTCTCCCCCCCGAGGCCACACGGGGAGAGTTGTTAAGCAAATCTGCATGGTAATAGGTGATTAGTATTCGTTTCTGTGCCTTATTTCCTCACACCGAGTCCTTGTGTAAGTGCGCGCCTCTTTAGGTTTCTCAACACTTGAGCGTTTACAGGTCTTTATACAAAAACAAGACAGAGGCGAATCAGGGAACTTAAGGTGGTAAGTGCGTCTCTTAACCTCGGTGAAGAGCGGCCGGTGTTTCGACACGACGACAGCTGCTGCTGCTGCTGCACGCGATGAGGCCACGGCTCAGGTATTCAGCCCAAACAGACACTTTAAAAGTGCTGCAACAAGCAAAAACATCCTCACATGAAGAGGTCAGAGGTCACGGCTCATTCCAGGGAAACAGGAGGAAAACCGTTCAAACTAGGTATTGTTTTTCTATCATTTCATCTGGATCTCATTATTTGTTTGGTCTCTTTGTGTTGCTGTGGTCTTTAATTATTCTTACTTATATCTCACTGTCTTATATATATATATTTTTTATAAATGTTTGATCTTTGTTGTTTTTATGTTCATCCTGTTTTATTGCAGCTGCTTTTCACCTGTTTTTGCTTTTTATTTATCTCTTTCGTTCTTGTGACTATATTTAATAACTTATTTTTGACAGATACAGTAAAATAGGTTATTTAAGTTTATGCTGAGTACTTAAATTTAGAATAACAGTTTTTGCACATTATTATGTATTAATAAGCATTCCTTTAGCTTCACCCATGTGTTTTTAAATATTTCTCATATGTACAGTTTTGAAAAATGAATACCTTGATTTGCAGTTAAAGGGTTAAACCTCATCCCATTTATTTCTCTCTATATCCCCTTTAATTGCATCATTGCATCATCTTCCATCTGACATCTCAGTTTATATTCAGGTTCTTGTGTTATCTGTGTTATTCTCTGTGTTCCTTAGGTTCTTGTGTCACTGTTGTAGTTTGATCTGCTTTTGTTCTTGCACTTTGTAAATTGTTGTTTTTACAGGTGCATTAGTATTATCATCGTTGCTGTTTTTTCGTCTCTTCTTGTGACTTTTGGTTTCAGAAATGACTCAGTTTTTAAGTACATGAATGCAACACTGCAAAAACTCAAACTCTTACCAAGAACATTTGTCTTATTTCTAGTCAAAACAATCTCATTCTACTTAAAATAAGACTCATCACATTAAGAGTTGTTTTTAGACATTTTTTACTTCTTTCAAGCAAATTTTCACTTGAAATAAGTAGAAAAATCTGATAGTGGAGCAAGTTTTTCTTTCTTATTACAAGCACAAAAAACCTGCTTTCACTGGCAGATTTTTCTACTTATTTCAAGTGAAAATTTGTTTGAAACAAGTGAAAATGATCTAAAAACAAGTTATTTTTTAGGTGATGAGTCTTTTAAGTGAAAAGAGATTAGTTTTGAGTAGAAATGAGACATTTTAACAAGAAATAAGACAAATATTCTTGGAAAGATTTGGGGTTTTTGCAGTGAACAGAGACTCTGCAGTGGCTGGAGTTATTAACAAGTTCTTCTTTGTATAGTCGGAGCAGTTAAAGTTTGTGAAGTCGCCTGAACACTCATCTATTGTGCAGTCGGACAGCTTGACCAGGGGAAAGCAAGCGAACCCCCCCCCCCTCCTCATCCCTCCATCTCCTGGATGACGAGATGAGCGTGCGGGCCGGAAACGAGCGCCTTTATCAGGCCGCATTATCCTCCAGGCAGCCGATACCAGACAGGGCCAGATTTTTTATCGAAACTGTAAATTTGGATTTAGTAATTTCCTTTTCCAAGACGAATGGATGGAGGTGCAGAGAGGGGGAGAAAGAGATGGAGAAAGAGAAAGAGAAAGAGAGAGAGAGAGGAGGGGGGGGGGGGTTATTGTCTGCAACCCCAGGGTGGATTATTACTTTATGATCCATTTAGTATTTCGAAGGTCGTCCTACAGGCACGTGTTGGTTAATTACTCTGCTTTCACCTCTGTGTCCGACGCTGCGACTGTGTAGGAGGGAAACAGTCAAACAGTGTAAAAAAAAAAAAGAAGCTTTGATGAGTTCAGGACACTGCGAAAAGGTCAAAAACTTCAGTTTAGGGGATTAATAACTAGACACATGTAAAGGAGCAGATATTTAGGTTCCCAAGGATGAATATGAATGTAGAGAAATTTTAAATACTTTCAATTCAAATTAAAAAGTTGTGAGAGGGGACAAATTTATATTTCTCAAACAATTTGGAAGGAAACTTAATAGGTCACATGATGTTTGAAGCTACAGGCCGTTGACAAATTTTACACAGGTGCAGCATAGGAAGTGAGCCGGTGATTTCAATTCACATTGCACAATATTGCATTGATTGATTTGAGTTATTAGTGCTGACATTTTTTTTGGGGGTGAGGAGTAAAAAGGGACAGGTTGGAATTCGGTTTGGATTTAATTCAATGCTAAAAAAAATAAACCAATTTCAGGAAACTTTAAAAACCTTTTAAAATATTGTCCTCATACCAGAGTTTTTGGTCTTTTACTTCTCTCTGTAAACCAATCAGACAGAATTACATTAACAGACTCAAATGCAAAGAGTTTAAAGTAACAAACGTCCTGATTGGAGGAGATTTCTCTATCAAATAATGTTACAGTATGCTTTGTATTGATTTATTCTGCAAAACAGATAATAATCCAAGAACAAATATCCAGCCTGCAGGTACAGACAGGTGACAGGTGTCATTGGGTGGTTTGGACTCAAGTGTTCACCAAATGGCATATGTTGTTCTCCCACCTCCCTCCCTCTCTGTCATCTGTCTCTCCGTTCTCTCTCTCGTGTGTGTGAACATGTGTGTGTACAAATCCCACGGTTATGCACGAACCACACAGACGGCGTCCGATGAAAGCTGTGTTCAGGTAAATTTTTCACACTCTCCACACGCTGTGCAGTCACGTCGGCCCTCCCCCGGAGCCTAACTCATTACCTGTCTCGGCACGCCATAAGCGGCCGGATCTACCATTCTGGAGACGTCTGGCGTTAAACAAGCTGCGCACGGTGAGCGAGAGGAGGGGGGGGTGGGGGGGTGGTTGTTAACAGTCAGAGCAGGAAGGGGAGGGGGAGTCAGGGACTGAAAACGGTGGGATGGCGGTTTGGAAAAGCGACATGGTTCATCCTGAGGGGTTCACTACATACAAGGGGGTGGATCGGACTACACGCCAGGCGTAGCTCACAGTCGGCCATATTTGAACCGGGACAAATTGCTCTGACTCTGCTGCAGTTTTACAGTGCAGTAGATAGGTGATCAACGTCATCTGCACTAAAAAAAACGATTCATAACTCCTGAGTGAAAAATAAATCAGTATGCAGCTATTTACTTTAAAGCAG
>NW_028219965.1:0-11935 GCF_045865225.1 Trachurus japonicus | reverse complement strand
TCTGCGTCATCATGGAATTCAAGCTAGGATCATGGATGTTATTGCAATTTTGTTAAACTTTCAAACATATAAGAAAAAAAGTAAACAGATTAAAGATGGTATAACCACTCTTATATTGACAATGGCTCAATTGACTGTGTAGAGATGAACCCATCTTTAAGCTTAGTATCTTTTTTCGCACACCAAATTACTCACTTACCATTCTCATCAGTGTCTTTTTCCAGAGATGCCTACAGTTGCTCCAAGCTCTGATAAACCCACTGTACACCACCTAGTCGGCAACAAATGTCAACTAATGTTGTTTCATATTTGGCGGATGTGTGAGTAAGCAATTGCTAAGGAGTCTGCCACAATAACTTTAAATCTCAGCTTGTTTCCGCAGCCCCTACGTAAGTGTCAGTTAATGCAGGTTTAAGGTGTGGGAGAGTTTGTGAAATTCACTGGGGCTGTAACATCAGCAGAGCAGATTTCATTAGGTGCTGCGCACAGTGGAAAAATATACATACTGCTGGGTACAGCAGCAAAAGAGCAAAGCCCTTATATATAACTTTTATGAAAAAAGCCCTTACCTCATTTGTGTTAATAAACACTTTCCTTGACTAAAACCCACTATGCATGATCTGTTCACCCACTGAGCTCTGATTCAGGTAAGCTGGGTAATTAGGTTATAATTGGCTTGCTTACAATCAAATTACTTCTTTGGCACATGCCTGTTCCTTGCAGCCTCTATTAGACAATAATTAGTCCCACATTTGCACATTGAAAGACAAAATACCTTCATTTTATTTATTTTTTAAATTTGAATTTAAATAACTTTTATTTTGCTCGGCCATCTCTCACACCTGCCCTGGAGTAGTCACATGCACAAGATACTAAGGAATGAGAATTAAATCCTTTTTTTCCCCCACAACCTGTTTTCTTTGCTGTCATGTTGTGCAGTTGTTAGTGAAGCCAAAAAAAGACAAGGTCGCTTACATGACTGAGCTACATACCCTGGAGACAATGTGTCAGTGCACGTAACAGTGCACGAGAGAACAACAACAACAAGAGTAAACTCAAGTAAAATTTAGAACAAGAAAAATAGACAAAGACCTTTGAAATTGAATGTCCACAGAAAATCTAGGTCATGATGTGACATTTCCAGAAATTAGGACACTACTGAAGTGTTGTTGGTGAACATTTCATTAAATCTAAAACATAACTCTACAGTGGATACGTTATGAATAACGGGAAATCTTCATAATACGTTTAAAACCCTATGATATCTTCTGCAGAGATAGATTTAAAAGCTTGAGAGAAGATTTTAATCATCAGATTTAGATGAATGTGAATAAGGAGTTTCACAAGTTTTGAAATGCTTATTTCTTGGTGCATGAGAACACATGTTTACAAGCAATTAATTTATTCCTCTTTTTTTCCACACTTCACCATCTGCACCCTTAAAAAAATGTCAGAGCCGATGATCAACCATATTGCTTACAACTTCATCTGCTCTTTTTTTTTACGATCTTATTGAAAACCTGTGTTTTTGAAGGTATAAACAGGTTTTAAAAGCTGTTCAAGGGTTCAGATAGTATATACAACTCTCATTAACACTCACAAAGACTCATTTTTGGCTCTGCGATTCTGGTTGCCCTCTTTCACCACAGAGCTACTGCCATATTGCTGTGCAGAATCTCAGCAGACAAACAGGAACAATCAAGCATTGTCTCCATGCCCAATTGCTCATTAGCAGTAAAAACTCAAATATTTTTGTATGGTAAAACAAGGAGTTATTTTTTACAATCTGGACCTTATTTCTAGCATAACATACGATCATTTACTCACCCAGATAACTTTGGTGTCATTACAAGTCGTTCCGACGAAATTAGATCCAGCCGAGAACCACGTATATCCGTATAATGCGAGTCTACAGGGCAGCGGAATGCAGCCTCTAAATAACACATTATCTGCAGCGAAACTCGTTCATTTTTGTTATGATACGCGAGTGCTATTCCCCTCTGAGTCCAGAGTTACCTGTTATCAACATCCGGGGTCTGTAGGTTGACCTACTGACCTCTGACCTGGATGATGTCATCTATGAGCGCCTCATTCTGGTAATAATCATTCCGCTTCGGCATTCGGGTCCATTTTTAGCGCATCTAGCCAGAGCTTTAGTAAGGTTGCAGAGAGGAAGCCTGTGGAAGCTGAACTTCGTCCAGCTGGTCATTTTGTTCTGACAAGTCGGAAACACGCAGAAACGAAACATAGTGTGACAGTTGAGGGTCCTGTCACTATGCCTCCAACTTATCATGCGCCCTGGCTACTTGGCCAAGGGGATGTCCCTTTGGCCAAGTGGTTAGCGCATGACTGTTACCCGGGAGTCTGGGGTTCAAAGCCCGCCCGGGCCCTCTTCACCTTGCCACAATAGTATTAGCAGTAACAACTTTAAGGTAAACAAGCCGCGCAGCGCTCAGAGATGATAACATCCAGGTCAGAGGTTAGTAGGTCAACCTACAGACCCTGGATGTTGATAACAGCTAACCCCGGACCATGGACTCAGAGGGGAATAGCACTAGCGTATCATAACAAAATATTGGTGAAATGAACGAGTTTTGTGGCAGATAATGTGTTATTTAGAGGCTGCAATCCGCTGCCCCGTAAATTCACATTATATGGATATACGCGGCTCTCGGCTGGATCTAATTTCGTCTGAACGACTTGTAATGACACCAAAGTTATCTGGGTGAGTAAATGATCATATTTTATGCTAGAAATAAGGTCCAGATTGTAAAAAACGGCAATTCATTTTTAATGTGAGCCCTTCAGTGTGCGATCTCCTTGGAAAGAAAGCATCTATTTTGAACAAGAAATGTTACCTGTTTGGTTGTCTGTTTGATTTAGTTGGATGGCCTCTGCTCTGATAACATTTACTTTGAAAACAGGTGTGCCTGTGTATTGGAGGGGAGGGGAGATAAAGACTGTGATCTCTCTTAAATAAAAGACTATGGAAAATAAAGGTGTGCCCTTTGTAACTGCACCACATTTTGCCTACATGATCTACCTTGAATGTCTCCATCCTTGTCTCGAATTTTGCCCAGCTACAGCGAACACACACCTGGAGCTCACAAAAAATACATTTACTATCCAGTTCGTGCTTCCTGTGACCATAGGCCCACAAACAGCGCCTTTGCAAATGATGATATATAAAACATCCACGTGTGCATACAGTTTCAAAACCACCTGACCACTGATCACACCAGTCGAGGTCACTGTGGAAGTCTGAAGCATCTAAACAGTTTGCCATTCATCACTAATGCTTTCAATCATTGAGTGCAGCTGAAAACAATTCCCTCTGTGAAGAGTCTTGGGTAAGTGGATGCATTGTTGATTACCTGTAACCACGTATAATACAAAGGCACAGCTGTTTACTCTTGTTTCTGCCCATTGAGACATTATTCTTTCCCCAGGAAAAAGGTATGGGTGATCAAAATGAATAGAACATGTGCAGGTTCAGCAAATGCTGCATGGAGCATGGCAAAACTGTATCGTAGACATTTGTGGAGAGACTTCTTATTCAAATTTAAGTAACTTCTGTTAGAAAAAGCAAGTCAAAGAAAGTAGTTGGCACACTTTTGATTCCTATTTGCATTGTCATTTCTCTTCATTTTCTCTGCAATGGTGTTTTTTTTTATTTGCATTAAACACCTGGCTCAGCATGAGCCGAACATAGTAACTGCACAGTTTAAAGCCGCAGGTTAAGAATTAATTTTACCAAAAGAGCCTCTGAAAGTGTTCTTCATGGTTGTTTTGCTTGTAGAGAGATTCATTTTCCCTGTGCAGTATTCAAACATGAGTAACCGTCCTCTCTGGGGAGCTGATGTTTATCCTTGGATCTCAAATTCCAACCTTCCCAAACAGGGCATGACTGACCTGGAAGAGTACAGATGCCTTCTTTATTCTGCAGCTCCAATCTCTCAGGACTGGGCCGAAGCAGCTGAAGAGATGGGAAGGAGGTTTTTGTTTTCTCTCTCTCTCAGTCTCTCTCTCTCTCTCTCTCTCTCTCTCTCTCTCTCTCTCTCTCTCTCTCTCTCTCTCTCTCTCTCTCTCTCTCTCTCTCTCTCTCTCTCTCTCTCTCTCTCCCTCTCTCTTTCAGAGGAGGTGTTGGAGATGCTGTTTGCATTTTAACAACGTGTCCACTTCATCCGTTATACTGTATCCAATTCACTTTAATTGATTTCGTTTTCAGCATTTTACCCCTTTAAATCAGTAGATGCTTTGTAAAAAAAAAAAGAAAAAAGAAAAAGGTAATAGGCTTGGCAGAATACCTAATTTATTTCTTTTTGTGCGTGTGTGTGCATGTTTGTATTAAAAAAGGCATAAAAAGAAGAGCAGGGGTGCAGCTTGTTCTGTAAAAGTACTTCTAGCTCAGCCTGCTGTTTAATCCCACACAGCAAAAATGCCAGTGTTAAATCAACTCTGAGAGTGTTAAATTTAACACCGAGAAAGTGTGTATATGCGTCCACTCTTTTCAGTGTTAATTTAACACTAACACTAGTGTTAATATTTTTACACTCAGCTATAGTTATTTCAACACTGTAGGGAGTTGAAAATTAACACTGGCCAACACTTGTTAAGTGTCAATAGTACTCTACACTAGTGTCAGTGTAGATTTTTACACTTAAGTCTAGTAATTTCAACACTGTAGCGAGTTCAAATTTAACACTGACTAACATATGCATAGTGTCAGTGTTAGTGTTTTTACACTCAGTTATAGTTATTTTAACACTGTAGGGAGTTCAAATTTAACACTGGCTAACACATGTATAGTGTCAATGTTAATGTTTTTACACTCAGCTATAGTTATTTCAACACTGAAAGGGGTCAAAAATTAACACTAGCTAATATGTGTAGTGTCAATAGTACTCTACACTAGTGTCATTTTAATAAAATGTTACACTGACTGTGGTTGAAAATGCTACACTGACTACCAATGCATTCAGACCAATGGGTGAAAAAATTTGACTACCAATAAACCCACCCACCCTTAACCACCGCAACCACCCGCCAAACCACAAAAAATACACAAGGCAAACACTTCTTTAGAAAAATAATCTTATTAAATATTAAATGGCCACCACACTACATTATCAATTAACAGTCTGCATGGATTCACATAATTACAGTATGGAACGAGGTACACTTGGTCATTGGTGTCATATCAAAATTGCCTATCACAAGGTCTGTAATATACCAGGTCATTTACACAGATCACTGTGAAAACCTAACAACAGCTTCCTTTGCATGAGCGTGGATGCCATTAACCAGTTCCTCCATTGAGCCAACTAGACACTGCACAGTACTCTCTGGAACACCTGAGGCTTGAACCTGAGCAATAACAGAGCTGCACATGTCCTGTATATTCTTCTTTTCAACTGGAACGTGTGGTGACCCTCACAGGAGGATCCTCATTCACTGGTGTGGAAGGTCCAGCTACAGGCTCAAATTCAAAACTGCTGACGGGATCTGGATCAAGACAGTCCTTATGTTCTCGAGATAGGTGACGTTGGTAACCAGAATATGTACGAAAAACAATTGGACAACCAGGCTCTCCACAGTCCAAGCACAGAGACCTTCCGGGATACAATCCTTGCTCAAACTTCAAATGTCTAAATAACACTGAACAACTGGTGTGGTGTACCTTGCAAATGTAACATGTACATTGTTGGTCAAAGTGTATCGGTCTTCAAACTTCACAGTGAAGAAGCCTCGCTCTGATTTCTTTTACCCGAGGAGTCTCTTTCACTTTGCTGACGTCGATGCCATACACGGTGGTTTGGATGAAGATGAAGAAGCTGGACAGCGCATCATCATACGACACGGCAAAAGCATAATGCGCCTTGAAGAGCTCATCAAAGGCAGCAACTGGGGTCTGCATCCTGCAGGGAATGGCCTTCTGGTCCAGGATGATGTAGAAGTCCTGGATGCTGTTGCTTCTTTCTCCGACACCGAGAAGAAAGAGCTGTTTGGGGCCAGTTTCTTTAAGGAAGGTCTCCATGCTTGACCCCACCTGAGAGAGAGAGAGAGAATTAAGGTTTTTACTCAAGTCATTTTAATTCATGTGCGACTGACTGTATGAATGAATGTGCGCAATACACAACTTGATGAATTAATATTTGATAGATGTACACAAGTAATTAATTCAGGGATGGATCTATGAATGTACACAACAGTAATTAATTTTTGTGTGATGAATGGATGGATGACTTTTTAAAAAAAAAAACAATTGAACCGCACCCCCCCCAATTACCCTGCCATATTGGCTCCTGAAAGAATTACATCAGCTGACATGAAAACCTTGCATCAGTGATGTACTGTCCTAAGAAAATACCTTCATGAACTTGATCAGGCGTCTAGCAGCCTCCGATGCGCTCATCTTGTTGGACTTCTTGCCTTTAACTGTTGGAGGCAAGAGGTGAAGCAGCAGAAGGATGGCGGCCATCTCAGAGTCCCACTCTTCAGAATGCCACACTGCAGAATTAGAAGTAACACTATAAAATGTCTTTTATTTCCTTATAAGCATTACAGCATCAACTTATAGTAAAGTTTTCTTAAATTACACCATGGATTGAATATGGTTAGCAGTAAGGTGCAGTATGTGATTTGTAGTCAAGGGGCCAAAAACATGAAAGAACACAACACTGTCCTCTTTTGTTGTGTACACTAAAGGCATGTGCAATCTACTGTGTCCACTATTCAATTAACACTTACCATCATCAGACTCCTGTTGTGCAGACAGAAGTAGCTCATCCACATGCGGACCTGGGTTAGATTCTTGCAGCAATCTGCGATGACTCTCGGTTTGAAAAATGTTGGCCACTTGGACAGGAATTTACCAGACACCTCCTCACCAAAGATCATTGTGAAGTCTTGGTCGATCTTAAACAGAAAACATTTGTGTGTGTGTGTGAATGAGAACACCATTGTAATGGTGCTATGGGTGTCAATAAACAGTCAAGCAAAATAAGGCAATCACAAAGTTGTCAGCAATTCATTTTATGCTTACCAAGCCAGGTGTATCCAAGAATCTGGGAAAGAGATCCAGGACAGTAGAGGCAGTATCCGGTCTTGAACCACCTTTTGCCTGTGCTGGAATGTTGCCTTCATCTTATTTTTGACAAGGGTCGTATCACTTGAGTGTTTCATCACCGATATGGCTTCCCTGCATTCATCACCGGTCAACTGCTTCTCATCTGAACGGATACTGCGTGGCGTCTTGGGGCCCTCTTGGAAAGTGGTCCTGGATTTCTTGTTGTCTTGAACAGAGTTCCGCTGAACAGTTTTCAGCCTCCACGCTAGGTAGCCGGAACCACTCTGGTGATCATAGAAATGTTCCTGTTGATAAAGAAAAACACATCGACTCACATCAACTGAGAAAAAACTCCAGGAAACCCTTTAACAGGGAAAACATTGTAGAAACCTCAGGGTGAGCAACAGAGGAGGGATCCCTGACCCAGGACTGGCAGACTTGCAATAGATGTTGTATACAGAAAACACAGAATGTATGGGGATGTATTACTGTTTATACTCACATAGCCATTCCTGGAATCCGGGTCCTTCAATTTAGGAACAGTGTTGTAATCCCAAATGCGTAGAGGATCCGCACATTCACCGGAGGAACCCTCCTGAAAAGAGATAGATGTGTCATTCCTCCAAATGCATCCATGATGGATGCAACTAAAAGGGAAAAAGTTAATCTTCAGAGGTCTCACAGAGGCTTTCTCCTAAAGTCTGAAAAAACAAAACTAAGACTAAGACCAAATAAAAAGTAGTCAATTCCTCAAACTAAAAACTACACTAAAACTGATTCATCACTTGTTGAATAGCTAAATAAAAATAAAAACTAATAAAAAATTGAAAACTATAATAACCTTGATGTGCACATGGTTGTGGGTGAAGACCTAATCGGCAGCGACTTTTGGAGATAAAAAAAACAACCACAACCTGTTATTGCAAGTGCATTCACTTACCCATGGCTCTCCACCATATCTGCCACAAGAATGTTTACCATCTTTCTTCTTGTAACATCACAAATGGTGCTTGTTTTCTCGTACTCTTTGAATATTTCGTTTCCACCAGGCTTTGAATACAGAGCAACTCTAACATTCTGAAACGACAATTGCACAACATTCACACTGCAGGTACAGTAGGTATTTCAACCTGTGCCCTGGGCTGATGTAACAGTTGGTTAGGGGGTGCATGATAAATGAGAATTAGCTAACATAACAAAGCTCTGGGTCTTCAGTCTGACACCTACTGAAGCTGCAGTACTAATATACTTATTGTGAAATTTGAATGTAAGGTTTGACATCGGTCTAATTGACGTCAGGGTTAATATCAGGTGGTTAACTTACATCTCTTGCAACGTTGCTATCCAGGGGTCCTTCAACCAGGTGTCGTTTCCGAGCTTTGGTAGATTCCAGTATCAGCGGTGAGTCAGAACCTGATGATGACCCTTGGGATGCACGTGATGGTGATGGTGACCAGTCTGAAGATGAGCCCTCTGAGAACTCCTCCTCAGCATTGCTACCTAAGAAAACACACAGCCTTGCATTGTAAATGACGCAACTGGCCACGAGAGGGAACGAGTTACAGCTCTTTTGTATAAAACAGACTCAAATCTTTAAAAATTAAAAATATAAGCCTGCAATCCCTTACCATCACATTCTTCGGCCTTGAAAGACACCCCAGATGACTTCAAGAGTTCATCAAATATGTCTGGATCCACTTCCACGTTAGAGGAATCCTTCAGGCTCAAGGAAGCAGAACCTGGCAAATTGAATTTTGCCAGCACTAAAACAGAAGATACTGTAGTCGATAAGCAATATTTGGGAGGGACAAACATGCATTAATGAACAGAGCTGATGAACTATAAACACACCGGAGTTAGCAGGAGCTAATTTTCATCTGTAGTCTTGAGGAAAAACATCGGAAAACCCTAAATGCACAAATAAACATGACAGTCAAATTAACCTAAGTTACCTGCTTGCAAAAACTGGGAGTAATTGTACTCGTCCTCCGCCTGTGGTACCCTGACCCATTTGCTGACTCCTTTATACTCTACAGGAACCAGCATGTTGCTTCAAAGACAAGAATGGCATAAATTATTATTCCTAATTTCTTACATTTACACCCAGTGTTTCCCATGGGGTGGGTAATTTGAACACTGTACAATTACCGCGACTACCACGCACATGACACTGATGGTGATGAAGGAAGGTGAAAAGCTGTTAAAAAAACAAAACAAACACTATATACTGTATGTATATATATATATATTTCTTTTTTTTTTTTCTTCTTAGTGAGCAGACCCAAACGCCCACTGTCACACATTTAACCTAACACTACCAAACACAATGTAGGCCTATTTACAATGTGCCTTGCACATGTGTAATGTTGTCATACTATACTCGTATAGTGTACAACCTTTTCAATACATTCCTATTACTCAAAAAGCCTTTCCTTTATAGACACTTTTAATAATTTGAAGAACTAATATTAGCTAAACCCTGGTCCAGCATAGTGTGGCCAGGGCTAGTGAGCTAAGCTAACGTTAGCTAGCTAGCCAACTTCGCTAGCTAGCTAGCGGCCAAAGTCAACCACAAAAAACTAAACAAAACGCTAATATCAATCCAAAAGAGACAATTTTATCGACCAAAACTTAACTTACCGTAGAAAGAAGAGATTTGGACGAGAAGTATGACTGCAGTCTGAGTGCTGACTCTGTGTGCCACCAGTGTGCCAGTCACTGCCAGGGCGAGCGATTCAATCGGTGGGTGTGGCCAATTTAACTAGCCAGAGTGTAAATTCAGAGTGATTCTCATAACGACGGAAATCAACACTGACACTATCAGGAACTGACTCTAGGGGGAGTTAATTTTGATCAATTCTGAGTAAAATTAATAGTAACCCCTGTTAATTAACACCAACACCAAAAAAATAACACTGGCACATTTGCTGTGCAGTCATTTAACATACATATGACTGTAACAGTGACTGGGAGGTGAAATAAACTCTTCAGTCATTGTCATTGACTGTGTGGTTTTATAGTGAAATTTGTCACTGTACACCACAGTGCTTTGGGACAAACACAAAGATCCCCCTCAGGGAAGGGAACAAAGGGGCAGGTGCAACTTCCTTCTCTCATTCACTTGTATGTAAAACTGACACGGCGCCAGCGACAAATATATGAACTTGAATGCATGCAACAGCCTTCCAGCTTGTGTTTCATCAGTTTGTGCAGCAAGACAGAGCTTGATTTTGCAAACAAAGCCTGTCCTAAATGCATCCATCTAATGGCTGCAAAATTTGCACATTAGCACACCAAATGGCTGCAAAAAGTAAATGAATTTTCACTGGCTTGCTGACTCCGACTGTGGCATAATTAAACTTATTTTAGGACACTCATGTTAACCAAGCTGCCCAGTCTCAAAGGCTTTTAGAATTATAACATGACACGAGAGATTAAAAGATTTAATGTTGGTCAGACCATGTTGACAGAGCTCTCTCAGCTGTTGAGTTTTAGGTTTTGATCTGTTGTTGAGATTGTAGTGAGTTGGATTTCAGACCTGTGAATTGCTCAGGGGCAGAGGTTTGGTCTCAGCAATGGTCGGGACAACATAACCTCCACACCCCTAAAACAAAGAGAACCTTTTAAAGCTGTCAACCAAAGGTTTATAATTAAGATATTAAATCAGTATTTACATTTTAATGGAACTACACCCTAACAGATGAAAGGCTAGGAGTGTCAACATTAGTGTTGCAGTTTCCCCTTTTCCCCTTGTTTCCACAATTAATACTAGATCCTAGCTAAACTTGCACATTGATGAGATCCCAGAGTCAAAGGTTGTTAACCCAGTGATTCATCAGCAGTAACAATAATGTAAGGTTGGTGATCAGGCTAATTATGTCTGCACTTTAAGGACAAGTTTATCGGCCTTTAATTAAAGCACAAAAGCCACATGCCAGGGCACAAAGGTCATTGAATGATTTCATGCCTATAAACAATGTTACCTTTTGATTAAAAGGAGAAAAACAACATGACATTTATTAGAATCTATAGATATGTGAAATGTATTTAATTTCAGATAGTGTTCATGGTCAAGTTATTAGATGTCCATCTCATACTGTAAATCTTTTTGCATTAAGTGTAAATATCCAGTCCAGTAGCTTCAGGACAAGGCAAAGAGTTACAGCTAAAAACAGACATTGATTAGAACGATACTGAAGTGGCATGTGATACCTCTCCTTACATCTGATCTCGGAACAGCTTTCTGTAGAGGAGCTGATGCCAGATTCGAATTGTGTTTAAGAGGGAATGTTGTTGCAGGAGTAGAGCAGCTTCTTTCAGTAAAAGCTCAGGTATCTAGGTTGGATGAGTAATGAGTGCGAGAGAAAGAGGGAGAGACAGAGAGGGAGAGTGGTGATACTGGTGACCAGAGATGAGCGTGAACTAGTTAGATAGGTGTTATTTAGTATAGTTAATGCACACAATCTTTTCAAGCTGCAAGGACTGCTGCACTGTGCAGAGTTTACACCGTAAAATTATGATATAAAAATGATTTTCAGGGCATTACTGCTTAAATTACTTGTCTTAGACACATAGCCTTTGGCAAAGTACATCAGAATTATCTAATGACTTCACTCAAATATTGATAGGGACAATTCAGTCCTCATAAAATATTGGGTGGTACATGGCCCCATCCTTTAGCAAACCTTTTTGTAATCCTTTCTCACATGTCTGGTATGTTTACTAATCCCAGCAGGTGTAATGCTGTTCCCACTGATGGTTGGTTAAATGTTTTTCACAGTCAAGACAGGTAGTATAATGGAGCAGAGAAATGGCTACAAACATATATAGAAATAAATACAGAGATGCAACTGGTTTGTGTGAAAT
>NW_028219964.1:0-5745 GCF_045865225.1 Trachurus japonicus | reverse complement strand
CACACACACATACACATACACAGACAGAGGTTCAGAAAGGCGAGATCTATCATATACAGCCAGAGTCTGCATCTCCCAGTAGTGTAGGCTTCAGAATCACAAAGCCAAGCATTGACTACATGTATTTATTCACCTTTGATACTCTTGTGACCTTCTCTCATAAGAGATTCGTTCGCATAAATTCAATTTTTGAAGAAACAAAAAATACCTTAGAGGGACACAGCGTGGTGTTTCTATCATGAATAATGCCTGTTTTCGTTTAAGATATATACCCGGTATGCATTTAAGGTTTGTACTTCCTGTCCCAGTTTATTTCCGCCCACCTGATTGTGACTGTACCTGCTCTGCTCTAATGTGTTTTACCTGTGTCTCATTAGTCATATCCCAATTCAGAGGTTGCATCCTTTGAAGGACGCCGTCTACAAAGGTGTAGCCACATAAACCGCGAAGGTCAAACTGAAATGAGATGGTCTGGTCTTCGGAGGATTTCCTTTTAATCCTTGGTGGCTGTTTTATTCACAGAGTCTGCCTTATTCTCTTTTTGATAAGTGATTCATCACTGCCGCACAGTGAATCTTGGAATTCATTGCACTTTGTTGCCTGTGCCTGGGAAATAAAGGGCACATTTTAAGGAGCGTATGGAATTGGGACAGCCTTGCGATGTTGCTGTGCAATTGGTCTTCAAATGCAGCATCCAAAAGATGCACTACCTGAGTTGATTTAGTTAATGTTTTCTACTCACCAGGGTCTCTCTCTGTGTTCTCTCCTCATTCTTTGCCATTTTGTCTGTTTTGTACCTGTTTACCCCTAAGCTATTCTACTTCACGCCTTACTCTCTCTTGGGGTGAACCCAGCCACCCATAGAAAACTCACTTTGGCTGCTTCGACTATCCACCTATGGTATCTTTTTGTCTTTAGACCTGTGTTTGATATGATTGTCTCATCTGTGCTCCCTTCTGTTTACCCCTCTGTTTAATTGCATGGGTGAATGCCTGATTTGCAAACCTGCATATCTTCACTAAACCAAACTCCCTTCATAATCTAGTTAAGGCGTGAAGGAAAGTGCTGTTACACAGTAACAAGATACTGGAGGGGAAATGAAAAAAAAAAGATGACAACAGAAGGAATGCTTGAAAATGTGTAGAAAGGTAATGTATTGTTGCATTCAAGAAGACAGGGCAGGAGAAAAACGAAAATATAAAGTGAGGCGATGTAAGAAAATGAACAGAAATGGAGAGAAGGAGTTGGTAGAACAGAGAGTAAGAGAAAGAAAGATGAGAGTCCAGAGGGAGTAAAGATGTGTGTAGAGAGAATAGAAAGTGTGAGTGAGACACAGAGTGGGTTCAGATGAGGATATTAAAGCTTTTTGTGTGCCTGACAAGTTCAGTGATGGACAAAATCTTTAAGAAGCCAAACACGGAGCAGGTACATTGCATCACACAATAGAAGGCACTGAATGAATCTCTATGACTCTAGTAATTCACAATGTGTTCAATAGGGTTCATCATATAGGAGGTGAGGATATATTCAGTGCATATGGAAAGTAATCAGACCCCCTTCAATTTTTCACCATTTGTTAATGCTGCAACCCTCCAGAGGGTTAGAGTGGCCTGACGAAAGCCTCTCCTCAATGCAAGACACATGAAAGGGCTGCATAGAGTTTCCAAAAACCACCTAAAGGACACCCAGGCTGTGAGAAATGCTATGCAGCTTTTCATGTCTTTGAGGGGAGGCCTTCGTTGGGCCACTCTACTATAGCCCAGTTTGGTGGAGGGCTGCAGCAATGGTTGACCTTCTGGAACTTTCTCCCATCTCCACACAGGAACTGGAGCTCAGCCAGAGTGATCTTTGGGTTCTGGGTTACTGTACCTCTCTGACCAAGGCTCTTCTCCGCCAACTATTCAGTTTAGTAGGACGGCTGAAGCTCTAGGAAGAGTCCTGGTTGACCCAGTTTATTTAAGTTTTTCTTTTTTCATTTATTTGCAAAAAAATCTATGATTCACAATGTCACAATGATTTTTATAGCCCCTGCCATTTATAGTGCATTAAAATATTTTGTATTAAATGTTACGCCATTGATAGTTTTTGTAACATCTCTCTCAAATGTATCTTTTTTGAATGTAACCTCAATTTTTTATGGTCCACAGCTAAAGGCTCTTTGTGAAATGTTGGCCCTATTTCCCATACAAAAAAAAAAATGTTTTGGACAGCAGTATATCACTGTGTGCCAAGAGATCAACCGATTTCTTGTTTACCAAAGTGCAGAGGGTACACAGTGAGAACATCACAAAGCAGGTACTGTGCACCTTTGCCCAAAGGGTGCAGGGATACTTTCCAAGACCCCTGAACCCACTACCAGCACCTACCATTAACAGGTGGATACAGTGGAGCCAGGAGCCACACTGGATTTCTGTATTTTTCCATGTTACACTTTTTGTCCCACTGATACATAATCTTTACTCTGTCCTTTCAAAATAAATAACATTCGCCTCCCACACGCTCATGCTTACTGTTCCGATAGAATTGCGTATTGATCGAAGTTTCTCTACACTTACTTTGCCACATTCTCCTCCTCCTCCCACCTGTCCTTCTCCCCCACCCGCTGTCTCATTCTCCTCAGTGTCAGCAGTACCGAGAGAGCACGTCGGTCCTGGAGAACCAGCCAGCAGGGACGTTCGTTCTGCAGGTTCATGCTGTGGATGCTGACGAGGGCTCCAATGGCAGGGTCACATACGGCTTCATGCACAAAGACTCCACTGTGCCTGCATTCAGCATACACCCCGACACTGGTACTGCGACACGCACACAAATCCACTCTCACTTGCACAAACATACAAATACAAAGGAGTACACAGCAGCACACTTTCTTCTCAGTCTTCTCAGGCTCAAGTTCCTTAGTCCCAATGCATGCTTTGTTGTGTCTATATGTTTTCAGTGTGAAGCTAAAAGATTTGTTTTGATACCAAATGAAATGCACAGTGATGTTCAGTTAAAAGAAAAGATCATAATCCAAAGTGTAGTAGCTGGATATATATTAAATACTAAGTGTCTAACATATAAACACAGAAGAGTGTGCATACTTTCATCCCAGTGGGAGGTCTTATGCAGGTTTTATTTAATTTGAATAGCCTTCACAACCCAGTAACTCCACAGACCTTTGCTCCTCTTCAAGTGCTTAAAGCATATTTCAGCCGAACTGAAACCGTACTGTTAGTTTTTGAAAACTGGCATCTCATCACTGTGAACTGAGCCTGTGTTTTCCCCCCCTTCATTCCTTGAATTATTATGTATTTACTCAATTACTTAAAAAAAACCAAAAAAAACATATTGATTTATTTTAAATTGATTTAACTGACAGTTTAGATAATGCTTCTTTATTGATCATATTAATCAATTTATTTGTTGTTTATTTGGTGGGGGGTTGGTATGTTGAACTATTGTATAGAACACTATTGTTTTTCTAATATGTAAAATTCAATAAACACATTGTTAAAAAATGTATATATATTTTTTTATTTTGAAACCTGGCACTGAAATAAAAGCAAAAATGTATTAGGAATACCGATTCAGAGGCCAAAAGCTGCAGCATTGAGCATGACACAGATTCCTTATGTGTTTGCAAGTTTCATATTGTAAAATTAGTTGATTAAAAGGCTCAGACATCAAGCCAAAAGGAACACTACATCTGAGCTAAATAGTATAACCTTTCTTTTCAGCAGCAACAGTATTTTTAGTAGCCCAGGAAATATTGTAAATGTCATCCCTAACATAATTTGTAAAATAAATAAAGATCATTTTCTTTGGATTTGATGATAACTGCTCTTGAAAAACTCTCATGTCCTCTTCTATTCTGTCTAGTCTTTAAAGTTTACCTCAAGGCAAACAGAGGAAATCATTTTAGTATTAAATTGCAAATACTCACACTGTAAAAAAAAAAGAGCTGTTCCAATGTAAAATCTTTCAGTAACTAATTCCCTAGCTATAGTTAATTTACTCAATTTCTCTGTTCAAGTAATTCTCTCAATTAAAAAATCTTGGTTGGCTCAATTTGATTTGTTTGCTTGCCCAACCATCAGAAGAATTCACTCAATTAAAGTTTATCCATTATCCCAACCATTAAAGAATTCACTCAATTAAAGTTTATCCATTATCTTATCATACTTTCAATTAGAAATTCTTCATTGGACATCCCAATGAAAAATAGCTAGGGAATTAGTTTCTATACAATTGTTCATTAAAGCAATCAACATAAAATTCTTAATTGGATGTAAAACTAGACATACTGAATCAACAGAATGAAAGCAGCAATGTTTTTTTAACACAACTTTATTAAAAATGCAAATAGTGCAACTTTGCAGGAACTGGCACCAACTCCAGGATGTCGACCTTAACTCCGTCAGTTGCAGTCTCCACATCAGCTGTCTAAATTAAAGTACATACAAGACTCGTTAAAATCTTTAAAGATATTTATAGCAGAAGTGTTTCCCCCTGATGCCTGAAATGTTGATTTACCTGACATGTCTTCATGATAGTGTAGGTTCTTTGAGAAAGTACTGCAGGCCTTGGATTGCAACCGATCTTCGATGCATGGTAATGTTGTGTTCTGTATAGAAAGAACAATTAGGAAATTGCATCACACAATGTTCAACACTGCATTATTACTTGCACCGATAGGCCACACGTGGGAGATAATATTTACTAACATTAAAATTGTTTCACATTAATAAATCATAAAACAATATACACAGTGGGTCCTGCATATATCATATGAAAAAAAATATTGCTTAAGTTACAGCAGGCGAAAACAGTGAAAACACAAGCGCGTCACAAAGAATTTCCCTCTGTTGTATGTTGATTAGATTAAATTTAATGTAGACCAATCAATTAGGCTAATTGTGAAACATGAATTTATTGATATGAATGTGATGATTTCTGTATCCAGAGCCCCGGGGCAGCGCTGCTCTTCTGACCTGGAGCCTCACTTTTCATTTAACAAACCATTCAATGAGATCATGAATTAACCAGCTGCTGACTCCTTGACGACCCTCACTTCTCCAAAAACGTGGGAGCAAATTTCCAAACAGGCGTCATTTGGATTAACTGTCCGCAGATTGGGACTCTAAATGATTTCTTTCTCGCATGAAAAAATATTAAAACTAAGCGTTAGTTTAGCTGATGGCCGGTATCCTCCAGCCAACATTAACATTAGCTAGTCAGTCTGTCAGCTAGCTAATGTTAGCTAACTAGCTAGAATATCAAAGCCAAAGAAATATTAAGACGGTTATTTAACTTGTTCGCTAGGAACACGTCGACCATGATGAGTTAAGATACAACTACCAACAAAGTAGAGTTTATTATTTAGCAACTTGATGTGAATAAACTCACCTTGTCTGGTCTCTGAAGATGCTGCTCCTCGAATGGCACATTTGCACTGGCCTTGTGGACAAGTTTTGACTTCATTCACTTAATGAATCATTTGTCATTGATTGAACGAGTCACTCGTATGAAATGTCACATGACAGCCAGCATCTCTTTGACTGGATTTATGTCTTTTAATTGAGCCAACAGCTAACTGTGGGTGTTCACTGTATTTGAATATGTTAGTTCTTTCAACAATTTCCAAAGAATGATCATTCCAACATAGATTAACAGGTTCAGTCAATTGATACCACGCCAAGAAATTGATTCAGCAATATATTTTTGGTTAGCCCAAAATGTCATTCATTGGGTTTTTTACAGTGCAGG
>NW_028219963.1:0-27064 GCF_045865225.1 Trachurus japonicus | reverse complement strand
AGCAGAAGTAAGTGATATATTTGTGTTAATATAAGTCTTAAATAGTTATATCTTCCGACAGCAATCACTTACATAGAGTGTTTGGACTGAAACACGGGTCTGTCAGTCACTCTGCTCTGCTCTGAGCCGAAGAGAAAACATTTATCGTATCCTACAGTTTTTATCCAATGAGGAGAGAGAACGGCATGCAGGGCTGTGTGTGCAGCCAAGGAACGCCGTGAATGTGGCGACGTAGGGACGAGGACTGTTATGGTGCGTTCAAGGAAACTCGTATTTTTCCGACCGTGAAGTGGTACCAGTTCGATCTGGTACGAGTTCACCGGTCGGAAGTTACGAGTGGCCGTTATAGTGACTTTCACCGGTAAAACAGGTCGGAAAAACACGAGTGGGTTGCCTGAAACGCTACAAAGTCGTAAGTTGTGACTTGAAGCTGTAATTTACGATTTCAAAAGCCTGCCTGGAACGCAGCATTAGCGAAAACGACCAGACCACTTACTTCTGCTTTAAGTCTGGCTATTGCTACATTGCAACATTAGCAGCTGATGCTTAACAGTCTTGACAAAGACATTCAGCCATAACTGTAATAGACTGGACACAACAGTGACTTTGTTTCAGGAAATGAAGAGACAGGCTTAAAGGGGTAGTTCTCCTTTTTTTTTTGAAGTGGGGTTATATGAGTTACAAATGCCCATTAAGTAGGGCTACACTACATGCAGTAGAGAGGTCTCTGAGGTTAGGGATGACGACGTAGGTTGACCCGCCGATCATCTCAGCAGACCAGCTGCTGCCTCTGAGATGACCCGCTGGTGACGACTCTCTGATCAATCAGTCGTCTGCAGTGTTTACAGGTCACATTTTAGTACCTCCAGTAGGGCTGGGCGATAAACCGAAAATTTATCGATATCGAAATTTACGACGATAACCGACGTCATTTTGCCCAGGTCGGTAAATTCGGTTTTAAAAAAAGAAGAAAAAAAAAGAAACAAAATAAAAGTCGTTTTTGTCTTTTTTGGCTGTATGTGTAGGTAGGCTGTGTGCATGTCCCTTTAAGAGCCGTACTCCGTGTTCAGCGTGTGTAGTCACGTGACTGCACCCATCCAGTCTGTAACAGGAAGGGACCGAGCCGCTGACACCGGCAGCAGCGCGGTGAGCGCGCTCATCTGTACTGAGGCTGTTGTTATTTTTTCACCTGAGTTAATGACACACACACACACACTAGAGCAATGAGAAAACACCTCGCTGAAATGTCGGATTAAAAACGTGCAGCGTCGGTCGCCACCGTCACGTGATTTTGTCAACAGACCAGCGTGAAGGGAGTGACAAGAGATTAGACAGAAACGGACATGTGGCGTTAAATGTATGTGCTGAAATAACCACGCTGACGTTCTTTATGGCTAAACAGAGCGCCGTCCAGCGGGTCGAGGGCAGGCACTTGAAGAAGTTTACAAAGTGACGGTAGATTATTACTGTGCGTCTGCTCCGACCCCATCATGAAATATTGGCGGCAGCCACAACTAAATGTAGCGACAACGTTCAAAAGTTGAAGCCTGGGGCTGCTGAGGTAAGGCAAGGCAAGGCAAGGCAAGGCATCTTTATTTATATAGCGCATTTCATACCAAGGCAACTCAATGTGCTTTACATAAAGACAAAAACATTAAAAAAAAGAAGCATAAGACAGAAAGTTCTCAGCTATAAGCACATGAAAAGAGAAATGTTTTTAACCTGGATTTAAAAGTGCTCACAGTTGGGGCTGATCTCAGTTCTGCTGGTAGTTTGTTCCACTTGTGAGCAGCATAACAGCTAAATGCTGCTTCACCATGTCTGGTCTGAACTCTGAGCTCCACTATCTGACCTGAGTCAGTAGATCTCAGAGCTCTACTGGGTTTATACTCTACTAACATGTCTTTCATGTATTCTGGACCTAAACCATTCAGTGATTTGTAAACCAGGAGCATAACTTTAAAATCTATTCTGTAGCTGACTGGGAGCCAGTGTAAGGTCTTAAGAACCGGGGTGATGTGATCTGATCTCTTTGTTCTGGTTAAAACTCGAGCTGCAGCGTTCTGAATGAGCTGCAGCTGTTTGATACTTTTTTGGGGGAGACCAGTCAGAAGACCGTTACAGTAGTCAAGTCTACTGGAGATAAAAGCATGAATCAGCTTCTCCTGATCAGTTTGGGACATAAAACCCTTAATTCTGGATATGTTCTTCAGTTGATAAAAGGCTGATTTGGTAACTGATTTGATATGGCTGTTGAAGGTCAGATCTGAGTCTATCAGCACGCCAAGGTTTCGGACTTGGTCTTTAGTTTCTAAAGACAGTGACTCAAGGTGTTTACTGACAGCAACCCTCTTCTCTTTATTTCCAAAAACAATGACCTCAGTTTTTTCTTGATTTAACTGAAGGAAATTTTGGCTCATCCAATTTTTGACTTGCTCTAAACAGTGACATAATGACTCTATTGGACTGCAGTCATCTGGAGACAGTGCAAGATATATCTGTGTGTCATCTGCATAACTATGATAGTTGACATTAGAGTTCTGTAGAATTTGACCCAAAGGCAGCATATACATGTTAAACAGAAGGGGTCCAAGGACTGACCCCTGAGGAACTCCACACGTCATAGCCACTCGATCGGATTGATAACTACCAATGGTCACAAAATAACTCCGTTCCTCTAAGTAGGACCTGAACCATTTTAGGACTGTCCCGCTGAGTCCTGCCCAGGTTTCCAACCTGTCCAGCAGTATACTGTGATCCACAGTGTCAAACGCAGCACTGAGATCCAACATGACCAGAACTGACACCTTGCCTGAGTCAGTGTTCAACCTTATGTCATTTAACACTCTAATAAGAGCTGTTTCTGTACTGTGGTGAGGTCGGAAGCCTGATTGAAATTTGTCAAAAAGTCCACTGGAGTTTACGAAGTTGCTGAGTTGATTAAAAACCACTTTCTCAACGATCTTGGCTATAAAGGGAAGATTTGAGATGGGTCTGTAATTGGTTAAAATGGTAGTATCCAATGTTCTCTTTTTTAAGAGCGGCTTGATGGCAGCTACTTTCAGGGGTTTAGGAAACGTGCCTGATTGAAGTGAGCAATTTATTATTTGCTGCAGATCGGTTTGGACAGAGCTTATAATAGTTTTAAAAAAGTCAGATGGTATTGTGTCAAGACAACATGTCGATGTTTTAAGATGCTGAACTGTTTCTTCTAAGGTTTTTTGGTCAACTGTATTAAACTCTGACATTACAGTTGATTTATTCCTAGGTGATTTTAGGATTGCATCATTGTATTATTTTGCTGATTTGTGTTGATATTTAGCCTTATGGATTTGATTTTTTCATTGAAGAAGTAAGCAAATTCATTGCATTTTTCTGTGGAAAAGAGTTCTGAAACTATCTCTTTTGGGGGGGTTGTAAGCTTATTAACCATAGCAAACAGAGCACGAGTGTTGTTGATATTCTTATTAATCATTTCAGTAAAGTGTTGCTGTCTAGCCTTGAATAGCCCATGGTTAAAATTACAAAGACTTTGTTTGTAGAGGTCATGGTGGATTTGAAGTTTAGTTTTTCTCCATTTACGCTCAGCTTTCCTGCATTCTGTTTTCAGAGCCTTTACCATCAAAGTGTTCCTCCATGGTGTTCTCTGTCTGGCCAAGGTCATCTTAGTTTTAATAGGTGCAATGGTATCAATGACATTTGAGATTTTGCAGTTGAAATTATCCAGGAGTTCATCAACTGTCTCTGCACTCACAGTTGGTGACATGACTATAGCCTCCATAAACTTAACACTGGTATTCTCATTTATGAACCTTTTCCTAACAGATACAGAGGGTAACTGCATGTCCGGAGTTATCTGTAAGTCAAAGAACACACAGAAATGATCAGAAAGAGCCAAGTCCTTGATATCAACAGATGTAATGTCAACACCTCTACAGATAACCAGATCCAGAGTGTGGCCTCGGGTGTGTGTGGGCCCTTTCACATGTTGGGAGAGGCCAAAAGTGTCAAGAAGAGAGCATAGTTCTTTGGCATTTGTGTCCATGTTATTGTCTATGTGAATGTTAAAATCCCCTGTTATGATAAAAAAGTTGTAGTCAGTGCAGATAACTGACAGCAGTTCGGCAAACTCATCAAAGAATTTTCCTGGGTATCTTGGTGGTCTGTAAATAATTAGGAAGAGAACTTTTGGATCACCCTTTACTAAAAAACATAGATATTCAAAAGAGCTAAAATCACCAAATATAGTTTCCTTGCACTGAAATACAGATTTAAAAATGGCAGCAACCCCCCGCCTTTCTTACCACTTCGACACTTATTCATAAAACTGAAATTTGTTGGTGCAGCCTCATTGAGAATGGTAGCACAGCTACATTCAGTCAGCCATGTTTCACTAAGAAGTAAGAAGTCTAGATTATAGGTCATAATGATGTCATTTACTAACAAGGATTTGTTGGCTAGTGATCTGATATTAAGTAGAGCTAACCTTGTGGAGATAACAGGAGACACTGGTGAGTTTCGAGGTTGACAAGCTATACTCACTAGATTGGTAGATTTAATTGAACCCTTTTTATTTCTCACCAGTTTGATCACTTTTCTGTTACCCGTCACCACAGGGATTGAGAAAGCTGCCTGAACTCCATAGGGCCCTGACTTTTCCTGGGAAAGAACATTCTTGATATCAGTATTGCAGCCTGGACCCGGCACATATCATTCAGATTCAATGATATGATGATTCAGAGGAAGTGGGGGGGCTCGGTGACTTTTGGTCGAGGGTTGTTTCTGACGTGGTGGAATGCGAGGGGGTGGACGATGTGGGGGGTTAATTGGGGAAAATATGAGACCCTGGCGTGGTGTTAGTTGGATTCCACTAGTGAGAAAGCTCTTCATCCTGTCAGGGAAATCCAGAAATGGGGAGTCAGGACTAGATGAAGAGAGTTGGGGGCTGGATGGGGTTCGGGGGGTTGAATGTTGGGAGTCTCCTGTTGGGGCCGGGGGAAACTCCCCCTTTGGGGCTTTTGGGGCTAAGGGAGACTCCTTGTGTTGTGTTGATGGGGCTGGTGGATGATCCACTTGTTGGGGTGCAGATGATGACGTTGTTGGGGCTGGTGGATGATCCACTTGTTGGGGTGAAGATGATGACGTTGTTGGGGCTGGTGGATGATCCACTTGTTGGGGTGAAGATGATGACGTTGTTGGGGCTGGTGGATGATCCACTTGTTGGGGTGCAGGTGATGACGTTGTTTGGGGCTGGTGGATAATCCAGTTGCTGGGGTGCAGATGATGACGTTGCAGGTTCTTTCTGAGTCTGCTGTCCTCCGTTGTCAATCCTTATCTCAGCGCCCTCACCAGAGTGCCGTCTTATCTGCTGTTTTGGATTGTTTTGTCTCTTGTCCTTGACAGGGACTGTTGGTGCCTGACGCAAAAAGTAAAAGATGTTGGCACTTAGCAGCTGTACTCCTGACTTGTTAAGGCTAAATCCATCTGCCTTAAAGAGGTGCCTGCGTTCCCAAAAGATGTTGAAATTGTCAATAAAGTTCAGTGATTGAGCAGTACATGTATCTTTAAGCCATCTGTTCAGCATCATCAGCCTGCTGAATCTCTCATCTCCTCGCCGAACTGTTGGCAGAGGTCCACTGAAAAACATCTCAGTATTCAAACACTGAACTTTGTTTATCAGTTCCATGAAGTCTCGTTTTAATAGCTCTGATTGTTGCTTCACAACATCAAGGGCTCCTGTGTGTATGATGAGCGATTTCAATGTTGGATGCTCAGCAACAATCTTCAAGATCTTTTTTGAAACATCAGACACCATGTCATTGGGAAAACACAGTACCTTGGTGTTGTTCTTGCTGCAAAAGCGTTTTATGTCATACACAGCTCCGTCACCCACTATCAGAGTTTGAGGCCCAGTGGTTAGCTCTCTCTGTAGCCCTTTAGCATCAGATTTAGCCTCATACCTTTCTCTGGTCCTGGGAGATGAGCCTTCTTTTGGGGAGTCTGGGTCCTGTGAAAGTGGAGCATATCTGTTCTCAAGTAGAATCCCTGTGTCTTGGGGCAGTTTGCTCGTAGCCTTGGTCCGTGGTTGTTTTCTCCGTGGTTTTGGGGTTGAGGAGACAGTCCTGTGTGATGGCAGTGCAGGCCACTCGGTGTCGTAATCCATCTCCGAGTGCTGGGTTCTGCCTGATAATCGTCTTCCCATGTTTGAGGGAGGTATTTTGTGGTGCTTTGGCTTAGCACCAAGAGAGTTCCAGGGAGGACTGTTTGATTTACTCCCATTTACACCTGGCTCCGGCCGTGCCTTGGTTGTGCCCGTTAGCCTTGTGTTAGCCTGCTCCCTTTCACTGTTTTGGAATATCGGCAGAGTAGTATCATTTCCATATTGTCCATTTATCTCCACGTTCACTTCGAGCCGATGCATTTTTGTTTCCAGTACTGCTATCTTCTGGAGCAGTTTGTGGTAGTCCTCCGTGGAAAAAGGAGGCATCTTGCTGCTAATTAGCTTCTGTTAGCTGAGCTCCTCAATCCCGGTCACGACAGTGCCGGGTTGTGCTGCTGATAAGCCTCACTCTCAGGGTAAAACAGTTTAAAAAACAGTCGTAGCCTCCAGTAACTATCATAAATTAGGCTTCCAGTGATATGTAGGTATCCAGGAAAAAATACAAATAAATTTCAAAAGGAAAAGATTGCAATGGGAAAAAAAAAGAGAGAGTGAAGCGGAGAGCAAAGGAGTGAAGCGTCTGCACTCAAGCAAAGCAGGAAGTAAACTCATCTGGTCGAGGAGGAAGAGCAGCTTGTTCCAAAAAGAAATGTTGCAGCCATGTTTGCTGCAATAATGTGTGCTTATCAGTTGTTCAATAACTCTAAACAACTAAAAGTATTTTATTTGTATTTTCTTAATATATTTTCAGACAGTGTATAGTTTTAAAGTGGCACCTCTGTAAATACAGCAGTTATAGCAAAAAAAAAAAAAAAAATATATAGGCCTATATATAGCAATAAATAGGTCCAGGGGAGTCATGCTATCCGCGTGGGGGGGGGGTGAGTAGTTATCGTCCATTTATCGTTATCGAGGCAAACTGAACAATATATCGTGATATTGATTTTAGGCCATATCGCCCAGCCCTAACCTCCAGGTACTTTTACCTAATGGTAAAAAGGCCGAGTTAAGTCGAGCCACGTAATGGAAATGACAATTAGAACAAAAACAATGAATGCATTGCTATAGAAGTACAGTAGAAGCGGTCGGCGCGAGTTCAAAATGGCGGCATGTCGTCATCTCCGGGGGCGGGGTGTTGTGTCACAGGCAGGCTCGTGCTGTACCACTCCTCTTCACACTGCTGATCCAAACAGTTGAACAGTGGAGTGATACAGTGCGGAGCTTGCCTGTGCAGAGGAGTGAGGAGGAGCTACTTTTTTCCGACCAGCTGATGCATTGTAAATTTTTACTTTACATCGTACTCTTGAACTGGTGTATTATTTTGAGCAAAAATACTCTGATTAATTGTCCCGCATTCACAACAGTGTATTGTCTGTACTTTATTGGCATTTGTAGCTCATACAACCCCACTACTTCAAAAAACCCTAACTATCCCTTTAACTGGCTGAAGGTAGCTGGCAGGTACACTCTAGATAAAACAAATTCAAGCAGTTAGCAATGTTAAAACACTCCAAACTATGAAATATTTTTTTTACTCCCCCCCCCAATATAGGGGTAATGTCTTAAGACACACTCTACTGTATATCAAGTTAGCTACAGTAACATTATGGTACAAATAGTTCAGAGACCATTGGCTAACTGGCCAAAATGTAAACGACCACCAAGTGTCCAACTCTGGTTTTAGTCTACTTGCCAACAATGAGTACCCGGAAATGTTGAGTACCCCAAAGTTTTATGTTAGAAATATATAGTATGGGTCTCCAGTATTCAGAAACTGCCGGATGCTAACTTATATATATTGGGCAATTAGCACAATTGACATAATTAGCATAAATTAGCATAGTTGCCTATATGGGCAATATTTCAGCAAAATTGACTTGGCTGATCTGGACAATATTGGAGTGGTTTTAGGGGTTATTGATGATGCTGAATCCATTTCTGACATTTTCAAAATTCAAAATGGCTGTCTAAACCGGAAGGGACCAGATGAAATCCATCAAAATCGGCCCACTGGCGGTTTAAATCTGGTCACTACCGGTTTAGACAGCCATTTTGAATTTTGAAAATGTCAGAAATGGATTCAGCATCATCAATAACCCCTAAAACCACTCCAATATTGCCCAGATCAGCCAAGTCAATTTTGTTGAAATATTGCCCATATGTGTGGTGGCCTGGGAAAACCCTTCACATGGTGGGATTTTGACATTTTCATTTTTTGATATTTCCATAAACTAAAAGTCTTCAGCCATTCATAACTGTTTGAATGACTGAGATAGCCCTTTCAGATCAAAAGTTATGGGCATTTTAATCTATTATGACCAAAAAACTGAAAAGTGAGAAAAATGGCTTTAACTAGAACGTTGCTGTTTTAACCCTCTAAAGACGAGTGTTTTACAAAACATTAAACAGCTTCTGAACCGTTTATGATAGAGATTAGCTGTAAACTGTATCTGAATCGTGTGGTTTTCTGCTTTCCGAGGGTCTTTGAATGGTGCCTCTGTGACAAGAAGGGACCGTATAGGGTGCGTGTAATCACGTGGTATGGGAACAGACGCTAACCGAGCGTAGCATCGATGCTAATCCGAATGTAGCATCAATGCTAAACAGAACGTAGCATCGGCGCTAAACCGAATTTATCATCGGCACTTGCACATGTTTTACAAAACATCAACAACATATTATAACTTCCGAACCGTTTATGATAAAGATCAGCTGTAAAAAAGCATCTGAATCGCGGGATTCTCTCCTTTCCGAGGGTCCTTGAATGTTACCTCAACAACAACAACGGACCTGTCTCCCCTAGCGCTGCTGCTGCAGATCAGCTGTTCTGTGTCTCAGGTGAAAATGAAACGCTTTACTCGCCACAAAAACATAAAAATAAGTACTTTCCGTTTTGTTTTCTTAAAATATTTATTCACCACGATGTAGTAGAGAGTTCAAAGTACCATAATCACACAAAATATCAAAATCGTGGAAATAGTGCTTTTCCACCTATTTTGGCTATTTGCCACAATCGAACGTCAGCGACATCCGACGGGTTTTCCCAGGCCGCCACACATATAGGAAATTATGCTAATGTATGCTAATTATGGCAATTGTGCTAATTGCCCAATATATATAAATTAGCATCCGGCAGTTTCTGAATACTGGGGACCCATACTATATATTTCTAACATAAAACTTTGGGGTACTCAACATTTCCGGGTTCACAATGGGGCCCTATGGGCTGGCAAGTAGACTATTTGTTCTCTCCTTTGGCCCAGTTTGTTTTGACCAAGGTGAAAGTTGTCACTCAAACGTTGGTCATGAACTGCCAGGTTTCCTTCATAATGGACCAAACCTGTGAGAGCACCCTCAAACTAGCTGGCTATAGGACTGGAAGACTGCGGCAATGCTTAAAACAACTGCTTGATGGTTAAAAGACACACTGTTGATTCTCGGTAGCAGATATTAAGTGCAGTAGTTTGCTTCAAATCCATTTTTACTGCCACATCCCCCGGCCATGAAATGTTTCTGTGGTAATAATGCTCATTTCACGGATAAAAAAATCCCAACAAAATGTCTTCCAGAGGGAGTGAATACCTAAAAAACCTCATGTTCCTTTTCTTTCCACATAGTGGTGGGTGTTCTAGCCTGGTGATGGTGAGGTCCATCTGGAAATGCTCAGAGCGTCCTGTCTCATAGCTGCTGCCATCACCTCTCATAGTATTTCACTGTTTTATGGACACATCCAGCTCTGGAGCTCCCCTTCTCCCTTTGGAGCTTCTTTGGAAACATCAGCCAGCATTTTATTTACAACCTCAGAGACAGGCCATTTCCCTACTGTGGTAGGTGTGTGAATGGAGAACATACTATGACTCAGCTCACAGATCTTAAGAAAAGTAGGAACGCATGTGTGGTTGCCGTGTCCAAGGATCTGTGTTCACCGTCTAAATGTGTCAGAGGTCCCAATGTGGCTGCAGTATAAATCTACTGAAGTCATCTAGAGCTTCACATTTCAAGTTAAGAGCTTTTTCATGACCTATCTGGTTTGATTGTTTTGTTTTATAGTTTGACATATCAGAAAAATACATTCAATATTGACTTGGTTGGACTAACAAATATCATTCCTGTACTAAGGATTCAAGGAGGGTGGTGGTGTTTATTATGGTGTTATCAATTTTATTGTGTTATTGCTTTACATTATACTGCATTGTTAAAGGTGCAACATTATGTTGATTCACTATTAATCCTAATGCTCCAAAGTCAAATTGTATATTATAATATTGAAATCACATTGCTTGCATCAACAAATGGACAGATTTCGATTTTAAATTAGACTTGTCCACCAAACTACTCGCATAAGGGACCCACCCCTACCACACCCCCAAACACTGTAACCAACTACTGAATATCTTTATTAGGGCCACGGGCAATCGCACCGGGCACTGATCCCTACAGCTATGAAATAGCTGCAGGGACCAGTGCCCGGGCGAAGCCCGGGCACTACTGTTATTGTGTGGATTTTTTCCTAGTTATTTTTCCACTTCCGGCCAACTTTCGGTTCGCTTCGAGTTGCAGGACAAATTATATATCAAAATGTGCGTCCTGATCGGGATCGGTGTGCTATTACTTTTCTCAACAGTGTACGAATTATTCGCGACGTAAGTCGCGATTTACTGCGCAAAATTTTTGCATGTAAGTCAATGGGACGGGCGGGAAAAAAAGAGCGAAAAAGACCAATCATTGGAGTTTAACAAAAGTCTACTGCTCAGGCATACTTTCACCTAGAGACTCCATTTAAACTTTAAACAGTAGACACAAGTCTTGTGTATTGTCGTATTACTCCACGTTTTGATAGGTCATATAGTTTTTGATCAATCCCTGATCAATGACCATGATCATTTTTGGAGAAATTATGAGTTTATAATGGGTGTGTATTGCATAGAATGTTCGTGTCAGAGTGCGTGACATCATCAGTTAGAGTGGGAGAGAGTGAAGAAACATTCTGTATTTTTTCTGGATAAACTGTGAGCACGGCCACAATTTACACTCTACAGACATAATTTTTTCAGAATTTGTAAGACAAACTTGTTATCTCTCATGTCATGTGCTCAAAATATCAGAGAGACTTACAGAACTTACAGAATCAGCCTCTGAGTGCGGCCACGTCTGTCTCTGCTCCTCATACAGAGTCCAATACAAATATTTTCTGAGAGGAGCAGAACGGCCTAATGTTTTAAAACTGCCAGCGTCGCCAAAATATTTACTGTAGAAACACCAAATCGTACCGAAATTTTCAGTAAGTCCTTAGAGCAACGTTGATCTGTGTTTTGTTCTGATAGGAGTTACCGTTTTGTCATGCTGAGCCTAATTGTGAGACCGGTTTAGAGGCAGAAAATGGCTCTTTTTCTCCACGTTTCTGTCTGTCTCAGCCTGCGGGGGCCCCTATCGCCGTGGTAACCTCTTTGATCCTCAGGCCAGAGCTCGTTAACTTCATAAACAATCCACCTGGCGCTCGTTTAAATGTTTATAAACACAGACACAGCTAAATCAGACTGACACAGGATGCAGCTACTAACTAACTACAACACACACACAGACTCTAGAGCCAGCTTCATGTGATTACAGTTACACACACACACACACACACACACACACACACACACACACACACACACACACACACACACACACACACACACACACACACACACACACACACAGTTAACCTAATGTGGTTACAGCTCCTCCATATCAGTGCTTATAGAAAGATGATCATGTCTGTCTGACCAGCTCTGTCTTGACCTTAAGATCGTGGGTTTGATTCCCATGTTGACAGAGATGGCACAACCCGCAGTAGCTCCCGTGGCCCATTCAAAATTTCCCGAGAGGAAATTTTCTAGTTTTCCATGTTATCCTTGAAGTGATGAACTTCACAGTTTTCACATCTCCTTTAAAAAAGTGTCGGGGCGTCGCGTGGCGTAGTGGTTAGAGCGGGCGCCCCATGTATAGAGGCACAGTCCTCGCTGCGGTCGGCCCCGGTTCGAGTCCCGCGTCGGGTGCCATTTGCTGCATGTCATTCCCCCTCTCTCAGCCTCCTCGTTTCCTGTCTGTCTCAACTGTACTATTCATAAAGGCATAAATGCCCCAAAAATATACTTTAAAAAAAAAAAAAAAAAAATGTCTTCAGTTATGTCTTACTCCTTTCCTGTGATCATAAAATTACATCATACAGTATTCCACTAACAGACCCAGAGCTGAGAGCTGACACTCCCCACTCCATCCTTTTTAATGTTTCTCACTAAACATCTTTTTTTTCATTAACTGTATGTTTTGTCGACCTCTCACCCAGTTTTCTCCATCACTAGTTTGAATTAATTTATGCATATGGAGTGGGTTTTTCAGTATCTGACCATCTTGTGTGCTCCTGTGGTTTGACATCCTTTGTGTTTGGTTAATGCCGCCTGTAGCTTTTCTGTTTACTGATGTGCTGTTTGTTTATGTTGCTGTTTGATGAGAGGTCCAAGAACAAAATGTAGATTATTCAATGCAGTTTATTCTGACAATATGTTGGAGTTCACATCTTTGATTTATTAGATTTCCCTCATAAGTTTGTGTTACATAAAAGATCTGTCATAAGAGCCCTGAAATCCACCACTGACCTGTATGACCTGTGACCCCTATCTCTGGTGTGTGTGTGTGTGTGTGTGTGTGTGTGTGTGCATTTTAAAGTCTACCTGTGTGCAAACATGTTTGTCTCAGGTACAGTGTGTGTAGAATGTAGGGCATCAAAGTACTTTGTGTGTGAATTTGTCTGCATGTTAACTGTGTGCATGCAGTGACATTGTGTGTGCGTGCGTGTGCGTGACATGCTAGCGGCCCCACTTGGCCAGATGACAGGCCACTGTCTGATTATAAAGGCACTTTAGTGGTATTAATATTAATGCCACTCCATTTTATTCAGGATGTCTGCCTGCCAATCCAATGAGACTGCACTTTCACGCTTAAAATGGTGTGTGTATGTGTGTGTTTGACATGAGGTGTGTGTTTGAGTGTGGCTGCATACGGTATGTGTGCGCACAAGCATACTGATTCATATGTGTTTGCTTGTGTCTCTGTCATAAATGTAGTTGTCAGACAGAAATAATCCTTCGAGTCCATTAGCACCAGGGCAGTTTTAAACTTGACCCCTCCTTTTAATAAAATTATATTATATTATACATTTCTCCATTGAACATTTTTGTCACTGGTGTGTGTTATTCTGCTAAAGAAAAAGAGAAAAGAATGTTTTATGACAAAAGGTTTGTCCCCAGGCAAAGACACACAAAGTGCGAGGAGAATCAGAAATGTTTAAATGGTCAGAAGATTTGATGGACACTAGGGAGTGAGTGCTCCCCATTCAGTCCAGTGTTCATTTCCTTCTCTATAATCACTATTCATGTCTTTCAATAAACACAAGTTTTACACACCAACATTTTTCTCTGATCTCAGATACTGAGGTGGTACAAAACGGCGCTTTGATAATATCTACTTGCTGATCAAGGCAAAAGCAGATTCCTGCAGTGTAGAACTGAGTGGTGACCAGATGACTATTTATGACTATGAAGTCATCTGACAACATAAACATTAATAAAGTCTTATTTCAACATCCTGATTGTGTAAGCAGGTTCAATATTTGATAGACACACATCCTATTTATAATCAAGAAAAATATGACAGAAAGATCACACTCCTGGGGATTGAATTCAAATACATAGCCTAACTCAGTCATGGTATTCAGCTGACCAATGGTGTAAATATGACTACTCAATATTTTCACTCAGTCAGTCAACTATGGACATTCATGACTATAGAGCTAGTGTTTTGGTCCAGCCAAAACAGGAATAAGAATCTTAGATTAAAGGACAACACAGATTGACAGAAAGGTTTTATACAGTGTGGTCATAATCTGAATTTGAGGTTATACAGTAGGAGTTTTCAAAAGTTGAATACTTACAATATGTTTGTCATTTTAAGAACAAAGAGTTTATCTATCAGACAAAGAGCCACTGGTGGTTTCTTCATCTGGTAGCCCCCTCCACACACATTCACTCACACCTCCCCCATGTGTATCCATGTTGTTTTTCTCTTGTTGTTGGTTGTTGTGTAGGTCGTCCTCTCCTCTGTCTGCCATCTGGGAAGGCTCTTTCTCTCTCTCCATCCATTACAGCCATCCTGGGACAGAAACCCTTCAACACCAGCATGACCCACAATCCCCACACACATGTCTGCAGAACATGTGGATGCACACACGTACACCCTTTCACACCCCACACGCACACACACAAAGTCATGCACATACATGTTACAGCACACACACACACACACACACACACACACACACACACACACACACACACACACACACACACACACACATACACACACACACACACACACACACACACACACACACACACACACACACACACACACACACACACACACACACACACACAAATAAATACAAACAAACACAAACTAATGGCAACACAATGACTCAATAAGTACTCACAAAAGAAAAACAAAGACTAGTGTAAAGACATTTACTTGCACAAGAAAACACAAAAAAACAAGTAAACATACTGAATACAATAGTGGTATCTGATTGAGGGGAGCCTCCAGTCCAATCAGTCATTTAAAATGACAATCACCACCTGCTCCCATTAAGAAACCACATTTGGTAAGAGATAAAAACTTATTAATAGCTCCTTTAAAGTGGAGAAAGTTATTATCACACTATGTGCTAAAATGCAGTGGTTGGACTTTGACAGTTGTGTAGAGTAATAGACTCAGCATGTGTCCACATTGAGAATAATGGTGGATGAATGTGAGTCTTCAATCCTTAGTGCTTGTGGTCTGTTGGAGAGGAAGTTGTGGTTTCCAGTAAATTAGTGGTGATGGAACTTGTAGGTGCTTTAACTCCATGGCGTTGGATTGTGTTAAAACTCAAATCAATAAAGAGAGGTCTGGCATAGTTTCCCGCACAGGAGAAAGGCCACCGCATCTACTGTGCCTCTGGTTTAATTGCAAAACCTATGCAAAGTGGAAGGGATCCAATTATAGTCAAAGGTATAGAAGGATGATGTTTTAGAATAGTTTGTCAAAACATTTCAGTACAACAGAAGTTCTTCAGAGTCAAAGGTCTGTAATGCGTGTAGTTCTTTAGGAACAGGGATGACAGTGGTTAATGGACACAGGATCATACGGAAGAGAGAGTGAAGGATGGATATCTGTTCCAGGGAGTTCTTCAGGACCTGTGGCTTTCCTGGGCCTCTATCTGGCCTATCTGCTCCATATGTTTCCACCTGATAAGTTGGAGATAAACATCGTGTCTGGTAAGGAGGGGATAATGGTTCTACTCATGAAAGGGTAAAGAGTTCAATAGGCTCTTCTCGGCTGAGAAATCAGAGGTAGACATTTCAATCAAAAAACATGCATGGAGTTTGTCTCTTGTCTCTACCTCTGGTGCTCTTCAGTGTGAGGATCCAAATACTAGGTGGTAGCGGGAACTGAGGCACTCAGAGTAGGAAGGTGATTTTAAAAAGCCTTTATTGCAGCATGGCCAAACAAATTAAAACCAAGCCAACGCGTTGCGGCCACAGGCCTTCATCAGGGCTGGTATAAAATGGCCGACAGTAGTAGACATTATTGGCAAAGGTGATGGGGTATGGTGCAGCTGGCTTGTCCAATGAGAATACTGACTGAATGGCTTATTTGATGTTCATATTTGTGAATTCCTCCTCCAGTTTGCTCAATTAAGTAGTTTAATATTAAACTATATCATAGTTACTCTCTGTATGACCAAAAGGCGTCAGAAAAAAAGTTGTCCGACTAAACGGCCTCAGAAAAAAAGTGTGTCAGAATAAACAGCCTCAGAAAAAAGTGTGTCAGAATAAACAGCCTCAGAAAAAAAGTGTGTCAGAATAAACAGCCTCAGAAAAAAAAGTCGTCACACTAAATGGCCTCAGAAAAAAATGTCAGTCTAAATGATCTAAGGCCGTTTTGTGTGAGAACTGACAGAAGTTTTCCTGAGACCTTATGCCTTTTCGTCTAAGCCTGAGACCTGAGGATGTCCTAAAATATACACTGTACATAATTGTCTCTCATTCATCTCACGTTATTTTACCTATTGTTAGAATCATTCTCAGTTGATGATCTTTCATGTCATTTTCAAGAATAATTAAAAAGTGTAATGCTTTTTAAACAGTTTCACATAAGTTCATGTATTTATGGAAGCAAATCTGAAAATTGTTGGAATTCAGCGACTCAAAAAGAACAAGACAAAGTGACTCAAGGTAGAAGGAGTTTATAGTGGATGTGCTAATGTAATAACAACTTAAGTGCTAACCTTATGATCCTGTTGGATAAGTGACTAACAACCAAATTTCATCACTTTGAAGGATTTCCCTTATTTTCCCTCATCGATCTGTCCTTGTGAACACACACATCCTCGTACTGATGAGCGCCACTCTGCTTTCCTCAGTGGTGGCGAGCTAGATGCGAAAAGAAAGAGAAAGCAAAGCGAGGATGATGATGATGGCAAGCAGGAACTCTGTGCAAAGCTCCGGGTTATCAAACTCATTAATCTACATGCCATAGTCCCCGGATGAATAATTGTACATGGAATTTATCTGCCAGCGTGATAGCTTCAGCTCGGTTCTCCCTACGCCACAACCGACACTGCATTGTGTCTCGGCCTTGTAATTATTACACACTTTGTCTTTGCTTGGGGTAAAAGCGAGTGGAAGGTGGGTGGTTGGAAAACAGAAACACACTCCCACCTCTTGTTTTGCAGCTTTTCATAAGTAATCATCTGAGTACGATGGTTAATAATGCAAGGAGCACAGTACCTGCAGTTAATGTTCACATCAGACATCAGAATGGGGAGAAATGTGATCTCACTAGCTGCGGCTACATGCATGTGTATTGTCTTTGTAGTTGAAATCCTTACATTTGGAGATTTCAGGTCAACTCTTTGGATAGGAAGTGATATAACAGGGTCTTGTGTAAATGCAACACATTCCCTTTATCAGTTTCAACTAACACTCAACTGATTGAGAATCTTTATTTGTACTATTTTTGACCACTTAATACAAATCAATATTAATGTGAATGTCAGACCCAGTCTGAGGATTGTTTCAGCCCATGCCCGTCTCTTTATGTCCATGGTTTACCATCTTCTAATGGCTATTTCCACCAAGATGCATGTCACAAAGCAAAAGTTATCTCAAACTGATTTCATGAACATGATATTAGTGGCCAGTTACCAGATCAGAATCCAGTATAAAACCTTTGGGATGTGGTAGAACAGGAGATTGGCAATTTGGCAATTTCCAACATCTTACTGATTCAAGGCTGCTCTGAGGGAGGAATTACCCAGTAGTAGCCTATGGTGCTATTAATGAACTGTTAAGTATAATCAAATTTTCATGTGAAATAATCATAATATTATCTATAAACATTTTATAATGGTCCACAATAAGGCAATGCTGTATTCTGTGTGGTTCTCAAAGTTGCAAAGGTTTGGAAACCCAAATGTACAACACACAAGATCAGAGTTAACTGTTTGTTTGAATGTCTGGGTGTGTGTGCGCACATGTGTGCCTAATGACAGTGTACAGACACCACGCAGAAAATGTGTAGGCTAAATATCTAAAAGCTGCTTGTTGGTTGCTTTGTCTTTCTGATCAGTGCAGTTTCCAAATGAAAGACGAGCAGAGAACATGAAAGAATAAATAACAAGCTTGTTGGCAAAGGTGGGTGAACACAGCAAACGGGCAAATAGACTGTGTGTATTTTCCAGCTCTTACTGCTATTTATCTTCAAACAACTCTTCACCAGATTTTGTGCGTGTGTGAGTATGTGCATGTGTATGTGTGAGTGTGGGGACTCTGTCTTATTATATTTCTGGGGTCCAAAAACTGAGAACCTACTTGTACTTCTTAGATGTTGGCCCTAATGGCAGTTTGAGGGTTAAGCCTTGGTTTTGGGTTAAGGTTAGGGGCAGGCAGTCAGTTGGGATGATGTAGGTTTGTAGGTTAAGAAGCTAGGGGACCTCTTACATCAATGACAGGTCCCCACAAATCTAGTGAAACAATGATTTGTGTTTATGTGCGGGCGTGTGTGTGTGTGTGTGTGTGTGTGTGTGCATCCCAAATTCCCTGGCTGTCACACATACGATTTTGGGAATGATTGTGCATAATCCAATATGCTGTCAGTTCCTATGATATTTATGACAAACCCTTTGGCCAAATTTGTACCCTCAGTGCTTTGGAATGTGCCTCAGCCTGCTGAATTAACAAGGTGTCTCAGACGGAGAGTCTCACCACCATCATATTTCCATCTTTTTGTCAGTTGTTTTGTTTTGCTCATTTACCAAAAAAAAGCACCAAAAAACAAACAAAATCAATTGCTCTTATTGACAACAGGACAGCAATTCAATGGATGGATAACAGCATAAAAAAAGGGAAGGGATATATTAGTTACAATTATTCAGATAAAGGCATTACAGACAGAATGTTTAAGGTAAAACAAAATATACCAAAAAAAAAATCCTGCTCAATCATCACCTATGGGTTTCTACTCATGTAGCCTGTGTATGTCATGGTGGAGGTGATTGCATCTGCAGTCTAGGGTACGGCAGGGTTAGCCATTTTATGCTAAATGGAGTGAATTATCATCATGTAGAGTAAAATGTTAGCACTGAACAGAGTACATTTTACACTGAAAGTTTAACTCTGTCACCACAGTACATTTTACTCCATTTAGACTGCGACCAAATTGTGTTTTTTTTAGAGTAAAATTTTATTCAATTTGAGTAAAATTTACTCATCCAATTTTACTGTGTATCAGAGTCAGGGGGCGTGCATAGTTCAGCCCGAGCGAGAGGCCCAAATTGAATGTTGTGTTTGCAAACTGCAACGAACAAACCTACAGACTCTACCTTTAAAAGAAAAGTGGTTCTAACTCAACCAAACTCCATAATAAACATGCATCAATAAACTTTTTTTTTTGAAAGGCTGAAACAAATGACCTGGTTTGCAGCTTATCTTATCTTCACAGGCTTATTTCCATAGTCCATCATTATTTATTTATAATTCTTCATAATTGCATGTCTACCTCACATGGCTGACATGGTCTTCATTTGTCTGGACTTACCTCATTACTTTATAACTTATTCAAAATATTGTGATACTGCTGCAATTTCATCAACATCTGTCTTGCTGATAGAATAAATAATGGAAACAAAGGTCTAAAGAGTGTCTTTTTGGGGGGTGGGGGGGCTTATAGTGAGGTGTGTGTGGAGGAGTCTGAACATAGCTTGTCCTTGAGACAACCTCCAATTGCAGATCGGACTCAAAGACAGCACTGCACATTTAATTTGTTTTTACCTGCTGGAAGGTCATCAAGCCTGAGAGAAGTGTGGTGGAAGGTTTGGGTGGAGTGGGGTGGGGGTTGAGGGGCAGGATGGGTGAGCATTTCCTCTGATTATAAAAGCTTAAACAGATTCTCTCCCAATGTCACATTTATCATTTTCAAACAGCTAATATCTTTGGATGAAACAGAAAAGGATGGTGACCCTATACCCTGCTGTTCCAGTGGCGGCAGTGGACAGAGTGGAGGATGGAGGGAGCGAGGGAAGACACGGGTCAACCTTCAGATGTCCCCGGCAGGGAGGGAGAGAGAGACAGAGAGAGAGAGACAGAGGGAGAGAAAAAGAGGGAGGTGATGTATTTTAAAAAGCTCTCCTGACCTGTCTGTGCCCAGTCGAATGTTTGCTTAAACGGACAGACCATAGTTTTAGAATTTGCTTTGTGTAGCAGATTTTGAAATGCACTATTAGGTTTCAAAGGACACACATGTTTCTCTCTCTCTCTCTCTCTCTCCCTCACACACACACACACACACACACGCACGCACACTCTCTGAAGCTGCAGAGGGCATCTGTGTCAGCCTGAAGGTTTCTGGCAAGGTCCTCTGGGTAATTCCCATTCACCTTGGCCAGGCCCTGTGTGAACAGAAACTGTGTGTGTATTTGTGTGTGTGTGTGTGTGTGTGTGTGTGTGTGTATTTGGAAACTTCTTTTGCTGTATCTACATGTGTTCTGGCTCATTTTATAAGACAGAAGTAGTGGAAACAGAATAAGTTTTGGAGGTCACAAACAAATCACAATCTTTACCTTGTAATTTGTGTGTGAGACTGCATTTCTGTTTGTTTGTGCCTCTGTGTGGTGAATGTGTGTGTTCTCCAATATAGCAGCAAATTGAGGAGAGCGCACTGTTGTGACTACAGGTATTTGTGGAGACTGTCTATATGCAAATGATAAAAGGATGTGAACATAATGACCCGGTGCTGAGAAGGACCATGGCTCTTGAGCTGTTTAGAATAAGGTGGGAGCAGTGAGAAAAAACCTCCTGTGGCTACAGTGGAGAATGCTGGGATGGTAACATCTATAGCAAGTTCAGTAGCCTGTGGTTACTAGTGTGAGGACACACATACAAGGTATAAACAAATTAAGAGAAACATCCAAATATATATTAAAATGTTTTTTTTTCAAACCAATTTAAACCCTCTGGGCAGATATTGATTGCAGTGTATTTTACTAAGGCCTATCAGAATACAAAGCAGTGATTTAAGTCTCCTTGCTGCCTTCATTGACGCTCCAAGATACATCTGCAGTGCCTGCACAATGATGTTGGGAAATCAGACTTGGGGGCAAGATAATAAAAAAGACACTAAGAATTGTGTGGATTTGGTTATTTCTCACTGTTTGGCAGCCAAGTGAAGGCACCAACAGGAAAGAAACAATCCCTTGCATATTTTGGTGGAAGTCACTGAATGAGCTGCAGAGAAATGATTTCACCCACTGAAGCCCAGACACTGGTGACAATGAAGATCTGATCCCAACATCAGCACTCTGAGAACATTTTTCTATTCTAACTTCAAGTGTCTCCGAATCAGACTCAATTGCACTGCGCCGAACTGCACAGATAAGTTATGTGTGCAGCTGCTGTCCACTATACCACTTTCTGAGATTGAGAAAATGCGGCCGACCCGATTTTAGTATGAGAACTCCAGTTGAATGTTCGTCTGAATAGGTAAAAAATGAGACCCATGAAACCATGACTAAGGGCGCACTCAAACAAGGCAATTGCACCGTGCCCAAGCACGTTTGCACCCTAAAGTCAGGATTCTACGGTTGGAAGGTGTGTTCTTGAGCACGGTACAATTGCTCACGCATGCACTGAAGCACGCAACGCGCTTCAGGTTCATTCTCTGCAACAATCACTTAGCGATTACGTCGCGCCATGCGTATGTCAACATCACTAGCTAACATCGCTTTCAGTAAACTTCAAGATAACCATGACAACCGGTCAAACAGTTGAAAGGCGCAGTCAGGTTACACGCACATCCGTTGTGTTAGTAAACAAGTAATCCCTCTATATCAATGTGATGACGTATGTGTGGGAGGCAACCGTGCTTGAGCACACTTAGGGTACACTTGGGGTAGTGTGAGGTAGTGTGAGTGCGGGCCAGCGGGGGAGGGGGGCATTCGTGCTTCAGCACGGTACGGAACAACTGGTCCTAGTGTGACTGCACCTTTAGACACCCATCGCCGCTCACGTATTGGGTCCCAATAGCTTCAACAACCAGGAGTGAAAGGAACACAAACAAACAGATTTTTATACTGTATGTTCTGCAACTAACCAACTGTAGAGTAGGCCTAGAAAACTAGCTTTCTGTTTAAAGGATCTCACATAGGCTACCAAATGCACACAAATTGTCATGTACTTTCAGGTGTTTTAGTATGGACAGAGATTACTCTCATACAGACCTTTAGGATATTTAAAACACATCTATTCATCTTAAAACAGCATTTCACGATGAAAATGTAGCAGTGTGGATGGAGCCTAATGGTAAATTTCTAGTTCCAACTTGATGTGTGCCATCTGTTCATGAGCAGATGCACATTTGTGAAATTTGGTCATTAGTCCGATCAATTTTTAATAAAGCTATCTGGTCCAGTTAAAGAACCTCTCACTGTAGAATTTAAGATCCTGTTGTCAGGCATTAGCAGTTGACAGTGATCTTGATTATGATGTCAGCGTTTGATTTTGTCAGCAGTGGTTTATCTTTTCTGTTAGAAAATATAAATTCATTTGTGATATCTAATCCTAATGTGGTAGAAATAGGAGGGAGAATGATTTCACATGAAGTTAGATGCTTAAAATAGACTTTCTAAAATAAGGGGGCTCATGGCTCAGATGGATAATATAGCAGGTAAAGTTACTCTGTTGAGTGAAACAGAGGCTTTTGACCAATTTGTATAAGGACAACTGTTGAGAATTGAATGACAATATTTTTCTCTATCAACTACTGATGCTCCTGCCAATTAAATCTAAAATCTGTACTATTTCTTGGCCATGTTCAATCACCATGAGCTACTGAGAGCGAGGCTTTGTCACTACTTGATTCATACAACAGGCCTAGTATTTTAGTCCTTGCCTTAGAGAATATTCTAAATAGGCCTACAAGAAAAGTTGCAATTACAGCAAGACTTGAAACTGAAGACATGCAGCAGGTCTCTTTATTAGCTGCCCATGAAGGATTGGTTGTAAATCCTTACAGTGATATTTGATAATAAATGTGCATTATTTTATAATATCATTTAATCTTCCAATAAAATCTTCAGGTTGCTTATTATTTTGTTACTATAAATTGTCTTACGTGTATGTGGTTAGCAAAGCCATCTGTATAGGTTGAAAACAGGTTTTAACTGAAGCAATGATAATCTGGATCAATGCAGATTTCAATGCGGAGCAATCATCAGAACAAACTACCTGATAATGCCAAAAATCTACCAGCTGTTATACCGTACCACCGTTTTTTGACTGGACACAGAAGTTTGGACAAAAACAGAGGAGAAGTGGTGGAATTAGAACTGGTTCATCGTTCAGAACAGGGAAGGCAGGTCAGTAGGGTATGGCAGGTGTTTAGTAGGGTCCAAAGAGGCTATAAAGATAAACCAGTACCAGTTGGGGAGGACCAGAAAGACCAGTGGAGACTGGCACACTGGTAGGGAGAGGCTGGCGGACAGGAGCTAAAAACGAGCAGAGCAAACAAAATAGCAGACAGGAATAGTAGCCAAGGCACTCGAGGTATGGGGACAATCTGGCGACTAGTGGGTGAATGAACCTCTTACTCAAGCACAAACATAGATGATTGCAGATATTCTTCTGTCTACATGTGTTTGTGGCCAGATTCAATTAATCTACTGTCTTACTTTCTATTGTACATTCCACATCTCCACAGTCTTCCACATGTCTTACATCAGCTAGGAGCATTAGAAACAGGCTCATTATTGCCAGGTAAGAGGGCAATGTGGTGGTGAGAGAAGACAGAAGGTGGGGCAGGCCTGGGGAAACGGGATGCAGTCTTAAGTGTTAGTGATGGACTAGACAATGGGAGGTGATGTTGGATTTAAATCAACTCTGTCCTACTGGAAGCTGATGGGAAAGGAAATGGCTCTGTGATGCCATCCACTGCAATCCTGTTGTCTGTTTGACTGCTGGTGTCTCTCTTGTCTAACGTAGTGCTGTGGTGTGAGACTACAGGACTACAGCAGTAACCCAGAGGGTTTGGACCTTCAAACAAATACTAAATTATCTTCTTTTTTTCCTTTTCTTCCTCTTACAGCTAGACACCATGGATGGTATACAGATACAGCCTTTGGCTTGCAATTGCTATCATTAGCATTTACAGTTGTTTACTTGCCAGTCGAGAAGAAATGTCAAACTTCATTCCTTTACCAACCATGAACTGCTAAAGCATTATCCTGTCTTCCTGGTTAGTAAAATGCATGCAATTCACTACACGAAACAAATGTCAAGACAAGACAGGATAAATATAGGCCATGTTAATGAAGAATGACACAAAATGTAACCACCCTGTTTTATTAGTTCTATAAATATATGTTTTTGAGAAATTTCAAACTTGGTTACAAGATTTAACAGTAAACAACAGAACGTGATCTATGGTCAAAGCCGGAAGCCGGTTTTGGTGGAATTGTATGTTACGTTTCCATGGTTTTCAGTCATTGTCATAGTAAGTAAATGCATGGATCTATTAATGCTGGCTTTTAACACGGATGTCAATTTGTGTGATATTCATTGTTAAAAGCTGGTGTGATGATCCATGCATTTACCGCGACTACCGAAACCATGGAAATGTAAACATAAAATTCCACTGGAAGAGCAAAACCGGCTTACGTTTTTGACGTTCGGAAAAAGGTGGATAACCAGAGAATGAGGAGAAGTGCAGAATGAATGGGAGTCAATAGGGATACACCCCTAAAAATTTTTGTCAAGTAATTTCAATATTATTTTCAAAAGGGGGGAGCAATAAAATGCACTTGGGTGAATATTGGATTTTTAAAGTTCACTTTTGTCTGTTCTAAAAAGCTGTTCGAAAAAACCTGATGACGTCACAGCCAGAGGTGCTTTACGGCAATTTCTGAGTCACCTCAGAGCACGTCGTTTGATGTCCAGTCCGTCTACAGAACCGCATACCGTTACCATGTTATATAACTTAATTTAAAAAAAAAACATTTAATGGAGACTGATCGGTTAATTGTTAAACATGTATTTATTAATGTAAATGTGGTGAACGTAGGCTACAGAGCCTGTGAAGCTTGCTAGCATTAGTGCTAGCTTGGCTGCAGCTGGCAACAGTTCCGTTAGCCTTTATCTGGGACAGCGTACCAGCTTTTTTGTGTGTATATTTTAAGGTAGCTTTATAGGCTTCACTAGTTTCCTTTATTGAAAAACAGAGAATTTTAGGTTGCAGGAAGAGGCAGAGGTAGGAGACATTATAATATTAAACTTTAGTCAGAAAGAGCTGGGATACCACCACCAAGATGACCAGATGACCAGAGAAAGTTAACCTATTTATGAGATGGTATAAACAGAGGTTTCCTTGAGTACCACATCTAGGCTATCAATTGGCTTGGGCAATAGCTAAATGAAAAAACAAAACGAAACAAAAAAACAACAACAATGTCATATTGGTTGCGTATGTGGTATCCCAACTTCACACACATTGTCACATTAGCGTAAATCTTCCTTTTTGTATCATATCTATTGATTATTTTACAAGTGGCAAGTCTAAGCCATCAAATAATGGTAGGCTAATATATTTTTCCATTGATGATCTTGCTTTGACAAGCAGTATGAACATGTGTGTATGTTAGTGTGAGAGAAAGATGATTCCATGATATATTTATAATTAAATGTTGTGCTGCAGCAGTGAGTGCTGACCAGAGGATCAGAGTGTATAATTGTGTGTGTGGGCGCAGGGGAGAACACAGAGAGGATGATAGATGACTTGGCCAGTTGTAATATCTCCATACCAGAGGGAACTATGTAACATTAAATGTGGTCACATGTGATTATTAAAGTAGGACATATTAATATCCAGGAGCATGCAAGCAAAACAGATGAAGCTGCAGTCACATACACCTCTTCTACAAAACAAACACACACAGTTACAAAAGGAACATATCTTAAAGTATGTGTCTGCAGGTCAGCATTCCATTTGTAAAAAAAAAAAAAAAAAAAAGATAAGAAAAGAGGTTAAATGTTTTTTCTTTTTCTTTCTTTTTTGGACTGTTACACTTCAATGTCTTTGCAGAGCAGCCTGTGTTATTCCTGTGGCCACTGAATCTGATTGAAGTAAGTCAGGTATGCATAGAAATCAGTGTAATCAGCACAACAAGGATAACAAGCCAATACTAAGGTAAACAGGTAAACTAGAGATTAAAGGGTAGCCTAAATTACTCATTAAAGAAACAATTTGTGACATGAAAACAAATGACAAAACTAACTAAAAAAAATTTAAATTAATGGCCTCATATTGTATAGAGGTAGGTCCATGTCTTTTTGATTATAAATCAGGTTTAGGTTCTATTTTAATTCTGTGAAAGTATCAAAATACTCAGTCTGCAGAGATTCTGAAAGTGAATACAGAAACTAGTGTTGTTTGGTATACCGGTACTAGATTGGTACCGGGGTACTGAGGCATTTAAAAAGGTACTATACTGCGCTTAGATGGGACCGGTACTTTCATTTTTTGTGGCTTGGTCTTGATTCTGTGACACTGCACCACACATTGGTCTACAACAGGTCTACATATGGGAAACAATAGGTGTGTGTTTGAGTGTTTTCAGACCTCAAATCATGCAGTTGATATTCGTTTTTAAACAGACCACTAATGATTTATATGTTATAGTTCTAAGATTTTCTATTAAAATAAAGTAAATAATGACATTTATTTGTGTTCTCTTTTTATTTGGAAAAGTACCGAAAAGTATCGAAAAACATTTTGGTACCGATACCGGTACCAAAATGTTGGTATTGTGACAACACTAACAGAAACTGAGCCTCACATTAAGCGGCCAGCACCTCTGTAACTTTGTGATGTCACAGCTAGTGCTGTTACTGGCCTCAGCCATGCCCCAAGCCCTGCCCACCACAGAGGAGGTGATTGGCTGATTGGCTCACCAATCTGTTAGAGAAGCCTGAAAAAATGTAAAACTACACTGAGATGGTTTTTGGTTTTTAAATCCAAAACAAATATATCTTATTTTGGATAAAAACATCAAATAAAACACATAAGTGTAAAATATATTCAGAGTGTTTTAGTTGATTATTTACACATTATTATTTAGGTATTTACACGTTTAATTGTTTATATTTCCATCTTTGAAAACAGCAACCTTCTGAATCCACCTTTGTAATTATCCATATTAAAAAGTAAATGTGCTGCTTAAAAAGTTCATTTGTCTCTATCTGGCTGCTTATTTCATTGTGAGTGATGGATCAT
>NW_028219962.1:0-28747 GCF_045865225.1 Trachurus japonicus | reverse complement strand
GTTTCCCCCAGAAAATTTGTTAGTTAAGGTGGTGTCTGACCTGTCGACGGGGGGGGGGGGGTAGCGCGGAGATCTGTTGACGGGGGGGGGGGTCGATCGACGGGGGGTGCCGTGCCGTGCCGTATTAAAGTTTCGCTTTCAACACGCGCTGCTGTTATGCGTGCGCGCTTCTCTGTGGTGTGTATGTGTGTGAGAGGATGCGGCCATCGTCCGACTGGGGGGCGGCGGCGGCGGCGGCGGCGAATATCGCTACATTTTTTTTTTTTTTAAGATGTTAGTTTAGGCGGCAGCTCTTTGTTGTTAAGGCGGCCGCCTTAACAGGAAAGCGCTGCGGGAAACCCTGCTTCTCAAAAACTACTTAGTGTATTAATTACTTTTCAACCGATGGACGTTTTATTGCTTCAATAGCGGGCAGAACATTTTGCAGACAAACAATGTTCAGGCAATTTTGTAAACAAAAGCAAGAATTTCTTTTGTTGAAAAAATGACAAAAACAATATATTTCACAAAAATGTTATTGAACCTGCACAGAGCAGTTAAAATGTTTTCTTAAACTCTTCCTTTTTTCTCAATACACTGCAATCAAGCAGGTAAGTGTCTCAAACTCTTTAACATACTAGCATTCCTGTCACACTTCACTTTCTGAACCTTTTGTTCGGTGGTGGATGATATCTCTCTATTTGACACTTGCACACATCCATACACATGATCTCTCTCTCCCTTTCTCTCCATCTATCTCTGTAGTAGTTTAACTTCCTTTTATTGACATGTTGTACCAAACCCAGACAGACCATAGTGTATATTTCGATATTTGTAATGCATTAATCTGAAGAGATTCTGGTGTGTATCTGAGAAGAAAACCCTTTGCTATTCTTCCTTTGATTGTTCACACTGAACCAAACAAAGTCAATATAAAGTCAGTCCAGAGAGTGACTTTAGTAGCATCTTGTTGTGCTCGAATCAGAGACATCTGTAACATAACAACCCTTACGAAAGAAAAATATATTTACCAATATATTACTTGCAATATATTGTAATATATTGTAATATATTATTCTTCCATTACATTTTCCAATATATTATATATTGTAAATATATGGAAAAATATATTGATGACACATATATTATACAATATATTATATATTGCAATATATGGAAAAATATATTGATGACACATATATTATACAACATATTATATATTGATGTAATATATTGTAATATATTGCAATATATTGCAAAATATACAAAAAACTGCCCCTTTCAATATATTGAAATATATTAAACCTGAATATATAATATATGGGTTTATATATCCCAAAATATATGCAATTTTATATTTATAAATATCCACCATAATGTATTCAGATTTATATGATAAAATGTATTGATAATATATGAAAAGATATAGTGTCACATGTATGTTCAATATATGGTAGAATATATTTTAAATATATGTAAAATTATACATGAAATATATGTATGGCTATGTGTTCAATATATTGTGGAATATATTTAATATATGGAAAATTATATGGAAACAAAAACATGACATATGTGTTCAATATATTGTGGATGAATACTTAAATATGCAAACTGCAATATGTGCACAAACCTTTATACCACATATTAACACAGACTGGGTCATTTATCAAAAGCAACCTTTATTTTCTTTTAATCAGGCACAGATACTGAACCCAGTTTGAGGTAGGGAGCTATACAGGCCTATTAAAACCCCAACCAGGGTTCCTACAGCTTAAGCCAAGTTAAATTTAAGACTTTTTTAAAAACCACTTGAAATTAAATTTAAGACCAACTTCATAATAAACACAAATGCAGAAAAAAAAAGAAACACCTCACATCAATTACATAGGGTTAGGGACAATTTTACCCACTTTCCTATGTGATCCAAGGTAAAGTGACTGCTACATGAACATTGGATTGTGTCTCTTTCCAGCTGTCCTTTCAAAATAAATGCATAAAAAGTCCGAAAAAAAAAAAAAAAACCCACCACTGACTCGGAATCTGGTGGCTGTGAGAAATTTAGCGTTGACGGCCACCATAAAATACCACTTACAAAGTGTTAACATTTTTAAGACTTTTGAAAAATTGATTTAAGACATTTTAATGCCAATTAAGGCCTTGTTTTTAGATTAATGAATTCAATGCCTTTTAAGACTTTTTAAGGATCCGTAAGAACCCTGCCAACAGGCCTGGCATATGGTCAGACAAAGGAAATGTGACTGACTCTACATTTCTGAACAGTGCAACATTTTTAAAGAATGCCATTGAACAGACAATACATATACTTTTGGAACTGTGGAAAAGAAATAATAGCCAAAAGAAAATTGATGTAGCAGATAAAGCAGATGTATGTATGTAGCAGATGAAGAGATGTCCACCCTCCAATTGGTAGTAATCAGCTGGCTCCTTGGTGCATCTAGGGAAAAAGAGAGAAAAAAAGAGAGATTTTTTAAATATTATTTAAATTATCTGTATAAAATGCTCTGACGTCCTTTGCTTCATTCTAATGTTCAACCTAACATCAAACATCAGATCATTCACAGGGGGTTTGGAGGGGGGTGTCAAAGAGTCAATCGATTAGTACTCCGCGATTATCAAATACTTTCGCTTGAAATGCCTATCCCTACTGGAGTCCAGACTCCACACCAGTAAAAACAAGATAATAGACCACTAGTTTAATGTTAGTATTCAGTCGGTATTCAGCTGTATAGTCAATGATTTCCCTCAACTCTATCACTCAGTCAGCCAGCATCTAGTCTGGGGCCGTTGACCCGCTGTTTTGGTAGGAAACGGATCCAGGGCGAGAGAGACAGACCTTTCCTTCAAAATAAAAGCACAAAGCTAATAAAATGCGGTAAAACTCTTTAATTTAAGGAATATAATTTACAAGAAAGTCCCCGAGCCATTAAATTGACATTTTGCTTTTATTGTATTACAAGTTAATGTTTATTCAGGGTACCCCCAGAATTTTGCAACTCAAATTTAAGACTTTTTAAGACCTTTTTAAGACCACATCTAATGAAATTTAAGACCAACCTCGCAACAGTCATTTTACGTTTGCCAACGCAGCATTCCATGATTTTTTTGCAAGTAGATACAGTTATGTTGTTGCGATGTATCATGCAGATAGATAAAAAATAAGACCTTTGTAGGGGTGTAACGATACACATAAATCACGGTTCGGTACGCACCTCGATTTTGAGGTCTCGGTTCGGTTCATTTTCGGTAAGAGAACAAAATGCAAAACATAAATTTGCTTGTTGTTTATTAGGAATTTTTCTAAACCAAATTTACATGTTTTAGTCAAATGTAATTATTTTACTCACCTACTAATGCTATGTTGTAGGTACATTCTGTCCCTGATACAAATAAACTTATTAAACTAAACCAAGCCATTATACAAAATATGAAAAAAATATAAAAGGCTACTGTTGTAAAGTGCTGCCTAATAAGTTCAATAAATTATTCTCAAAATAACAAAACATACAGCCTTACAATGATTTTTTTTTTTTTTTTTTTTACATGTAAAGTGCAGCACTAACAGTTCGAGCCAGTGACGGACTGACCATAGGGCAATGTGGGCAAATGCCACAACGGCTGCCTGACGATGCAACCGTTCGGCCGCAAATAAATAAATAAATGAATGAATAACGCGGGTCATCACGAGGCACAGTGCGTAGTGTCAACACAGCAGCGACGTGCGCCTGCTCTGGGCGCATCTGCAGCAGATCCACATGTACTGGAGCTTGTGCGCAACACAGACACAGAGAGAGAGACAGACAGACGGACAGGCAGACAGACAGAGAGGAGATAGGAGCCACAGCCCCCCCACCTCCACCTCCACCTCCATTCCTCCCAAAAGCAGGAGGGTCTTCAAGCCTCTGTTTTCTCGCTAGCAGTAGCATTAGCAGTAGCATTAGCGATAGCCACGACGTAAACGGGCTGCACGTGTAGCTGCAGGCGGACTGTAAACACACACAACTTCTGTACCGAAACTCACTCGTTCTCAGCGCTGTGCTGAACCGAACGCCCCGTACCGAATCGGTTCAATACAAATACATGTACCGTTACACCCCTAGACCTTTGAGAATGAAATTTAAGACTTGTAAACTAAATTTAAGACCTTTTCAAGGCCTTAATTTATAGTTATCAAATTTAAGACTTTTTCAAGTTTTTAAGACCCCGCGGGTACCCTGTTATTTTATAAGTTTTATGTTGGTGAATACTTTTATTTTGGTGAATTTGGTGATTTCGGTATCAGCTACAGACAGGAACCAGAATGCAGACTAATTGGGAGGTAACTGACACCAGGCTCTTCGCTTGTCTGAAGAGCCTGGTGATGCGAGGCTAGCCAGCATCAGTCCTGTGGAAATTTCAATTACTTCTGTATGGGATGGTGCTATACATTTAAAGCGATAGTTCACCCAAGATTGAAATTTCACTCATTATCTACTCACCCTCATGTCGACTAAGGGCTGGGAGAAGTTTCAGAGTCCTCCGTGGCTTCTCTGAGTTACAGGGGGTCTCGACGTAGCAGTGCATGTCAATATAACGGTTGCAAATGGATACCAACTGTCTTCGTAACAAAAAGACACACCAAAAAACATCCAAATACCTCCATGCTGCTCGTCTTGTATTGAAGCCCCGAAATGCGAAATTGTCCCGGAAAAAATTGAATAAGTCAATTTTTCAAGCTTGTTTTGTAGCGGAAGCTTCTCAAAGCTCCTCTTCCCGGTTCGTCATATTTGGACGAACTGGGAAGAGAACAGACCCTGGTTCGTCCAAATATGACGAACCGGGAAGAAGAGCTTCGAGAAGCTCGAAAAATTGACTTATTTCATTGTTTTTGGGACAATTTCACATTTCGGGGCTTCAATACAAGACGAACATTACATACGAGCAGCATGGAGGTATTTGGATGTTTTTTGGTGTGTCTTTTTGTTATGAAGACAGTTGGTATCCATTTGCAACCGTTATATGGACATGCACTGCTACGTCGAGACCCCCTGTAAGAGAGAAGCCACTGAGGACTCTGAAACTCCTCCCAGCCCTTAGTCGACATGAGGGTGAGTAGATAATGAGTGCAATTTCAATTTTGGGTGAACTATCACTTTAAAAACTTGAACTGAAATTAATCTGAACTAGGTTTAATGAAAAAATTTAAGAAGCAAAATGCATTTGCCATAATTCTTGGTCTGTTTGCCTACCTGTTTGCATATTGAAGTCTGTACCCCATCATCTTTTGCTCTATTGTCACTTCGGGTTCTCCAGCACGATGATCTCATGGGTAGAGCACTGCTGTGGGTCCTTGGCTGTGTAAAATACAGATTGACATAACAAAGAGTATTCAGTCAATTAGAAACAGAGTAAAACATTAATTAATCAAGGACAAAAATATCTTTAGCTGTGTCACAGTATTAAGGATAGAATGATTTTTTTTTTTTTTATTTTGCGGCTGATCCTGATTATTATTACTCAAATAACACTATATTTAGAACTAATATCCTAATGAAAATTACTGCCACATATCTTTGACTTTAAAGTGTCTATTATTTTGTCCAACCTATGAAGGGTGAATTGAACTTATTACACCTGTGTGTATAAACTGGATTCACTAATGAGGGCTTATTTGCAGGCTATATCATTTTCAGCTGGATGACTAATACTTCATCAACCGAGTATACACTAATATCAGTACTTTTATTTATTTTATTCAGTTTACTTTTATTAACAGGAGTGAGTATTAGTAACCATGCTAAGAGGCCACAGTCAGTGTAGTGTCTCATCTCCAGTAGTTTCTGTTACTAGCAGAGTTCATGTTGTTTTCTTCTGCAGCAGAGTGCGTTTTCTAAAGCAGTGGTTCTCACACACACGCACGCGCCGCGAGTAGCCGCGAAGCAGCGAGAAGCGGAGCCCTTTGATGTTAACGACTGTGTCACACCGGAGCCACGTCGCTCCGGTTCACAGCAGCAGCGGCGCGGCGCGCGAGCCGCGAGCTACGGCCGCGAGCGAGCCTGTCAAGCCGGGCAGGAAGTCGCACAAAGAAACAGCGGAAGAATCCGGTTAATTTTCAAAATAAAACACATTCCGAAGCCGGTTTACCCCCCCCCCCCCCCCCCCCCCGTTTGGGAACCACTGTTCTAAAGGAACTTTCACTTATGTTTACACAGTGTCTTAAATAACTCAATAAACAGCCCATGAAAAAAATATTTTTTCCAGCAGATATCTTTGTTACAACATGACTGAGCTAATTGGAGTAGTTTCATGTTGTGTCCGACAACGGGAGGGTTTTAACAGCTGACGTCCTGGTGTTAGCTTAGCTGCTGCTGTTAGCTGTCAGCAGCAGCTAAGCTAACGGCTACGATAGCCATGACTAGTTGCAGAGGCGTGCACACAGAAGTGGTGGTGTTTGTTCGGTAATTCGTTTTGTAGATTTAACAAACATCAGATTAGTCAGGGCGGTTTTGGCAGCCCGGAGCCTCCACATTTGGTGCCTACACCGGTGGCTAATGCTACCAGTTAGCCGCTAACGCTACCAGTTAGCCGCTCGCTAGAATGCTACTACGGGGTTGAAAGCCGGATAGCTCATGTGCTAATGGCGATTAGCTTTTCTCTCTTTTCTTTCTAACCCTTTTCTCTGTAACACGTTAATGAAGCCATGTACCGGCTGAAACATCCTCCTCACCGTTGGTTAGAACAAGGAGAATAAGAAAAAAAACCCTCCATGGTGACATGTCGAGACATGTCCAGGACTTCACATCCGTTAACGTTACACAGCCCCCCTCCCTCTCACCAGAGCCTGCCTCGTTTGAATCCCTGACACCAACAACGCCACAATAATAACAGAGAAATATCTTACCTGGTATTTTTTGCAGGATTTAAATTCACTCAAGCTCTCGCTAGGACCAGGTTCCAGCCGACTGTTTGTCCATTTATCCGTATCGTAAAAATAATCCACATGACTGGTCATTCTTGAACGACTGAAGTGCGTCGCGGCGGTTCCCGTTTCACAGCAGCAGTAACGGTTATTTTCAAATTTGGCGCCGGAAAGGCGCGCACAGCTGTCATTGGCCAAGAGCCATTATGTCAGTCAGATCAACCAATCATGTTCAAATGCTCACGATGAGACAGCCAATGGATTTTGTTTCATTGTGGTAACATTTTATTTTTTATTTTTATATCTAATAAAAAAAATAATTCCTGACCTGCAATCGGTTCACAGACCATTGCTAAGTAAAACACACTGTTGCTAGGGTCACCGCTCTGATCAGAGGACACAGAGGAGGAGAACTATGCAGGATATTTACTTTAATTGAATTTTTACCTTCAGCTTCGGACTAATTGTGATGTTAGATAAATTACTTAACTTGTTACAGGGGGGGGGGGGTTATAAATATACACATATACTATACTATATACTATATTTTTTAAATGTTTTACACACACATATATATATATATGTGTGTGTGTGTGTATGTTGTATAAAATATAAACATTTAAAAAATATAGTGCCTTTTTGGCCTTGATCTCAATATATTTTTCAATATATACACATGTATGATCCATGCATATATATGAAAATATATAAAACATTTAAAAAATATAGTGCCTTTTTGGCCTTGATTTCAATATATTTTTCAATATATACACATATATGATCCATGCATATATATATAAATATATAAAATATTTAAAAATATAGTGCCTTTTTGGTCTTTATTTCAATATATTTCTCAATATATACACATATATGATCCATGCATATATTGCAATATATTGGAAAATATAAAAATTAAATCCCATATATGGGAATATATTGCCTAATATATCACATGATATTTTCTAATATATTGCAATATATTTTTCTTTCGTAAGGGAAAGTCAGCATCTGTCCCTCCACTCTGGCTCTTTTCTCCCTTTTCGCTCAGATGTCAATATATCAGATGTCAATGCACAGAACAGTTTAAACTCTTACTCTTTTTTCTCAATACACTGCAAACAGGCAGGTAAGTGTCTTAAACTCTTTAACATACTAGAATTTCAGTCACACTTCACTTTCTGAACCCTTTGTTCATTTTAATCAGGAGCTGGTTTTCTAAATTAACAGAGTCTATCTGGCTTCATTTGGCTGTGAAGGGTAGACCAGCACAGTGAAAAAGTCGTTCACATGCTGCAGAGGCAGGCAGAGCCGTGTTCAGCTTAAGAGAGAGCTTCTTAATGGCTGGTAAGGAGTGAAGCAGCTCTATGGTGTCTGCGGTGCAAACAAGATACCCATCAAGCTCAGGTAGACTTTGCAGCCGGAGATTGGTCTGAAGAAGAAATCCTCTTCATCAGATGACTGTCTTGCTTTATCATCCCTCTCATGCTCCGTCGTCTCAAGATGCTGTTTGATGTATGTTAATGGCTGTAAAAACCTTTCACTTCTGTCTCCATTTTGGCTTTTTTCTCTCCAAATCTTCAGTCCATAAAGTGCTCTCTGCCACCCGATGTGTACTGCCCGGTACTGTCGCAGCTGTGGAGTTGTCCTTTCCTTGCATCATCACGTCAATTAATTGTCGCGGTCGCGGACTGCGCCTTGAAAGAAAAAAAAAATGGACGCCTTGCAGATGAAAGGTTTGAATATTAATTCAAATTGGGGGCATACTAAGTAGCGACTTTTAATTTAAAAAGTAGCCGAGTAGATTACATTGTGCAAATTGTACTCAAGTATGAGTAAAATTACACACTTGAAAAAATACTCATAAAAGTACCCAAAAAATCTACTTAATTACAGTAACGTGAGTATTTGTAATTCGTTACTTCCACCCCTGACTCTAATCTTGTTTTCTACTGTCCATGGTATGGCTTGAAACACTCAGGGCCCTAGTTTCTTAGACCAGGTGAAGTCTAACATCAGCGCAGCTTCGCCACGCCAACGGGGTGTGGCCCAGGTCCATTTCGCAAGATTGGTGGGCCACGCAGTCAGATTTAGACCAGCGCAATCCCTCCCCTCGTCCCTCCCATCGGCGCAAACGGCAAAGGGGGAGGAGAGAGGGCGAGAGGGAGACAGGAGGAGGAGAAGTGGGATTAACGATTCGGATCTTCACCAATCAAAGGAGCTCCTCTCCTCACCTTTAACTGCGCTGCGGGCGATGCGCACTGCAAGTTTGTCATTTTATACTTTGACATGGACGGAGGAGACAGCGACGCCAGAGGCCGAACCTCTCCCAGGAGGAAACAGCTGTTTTGGTCCGGAGGTCCGAGCTCAGAGTGACCAATAATGAGTTTACTAATATACTTAACCAGGATTGATCTGATACACTGAGAACCGGTGCTCAGTGTAAGATACAACAACTAATAACTAATAAACTAATAAAGAAACTCACATTTATTCAAACCCTGTGTAAGCAAGATGAGATGTGTAGGCTACACTAATCACAACAAAACAAACACCATGCGGAATGAAATCAGCGTAAAGGACGCTCTCTCTCTGTCCTCCTCTCTCTCTCTCTCTCTGTCCGTCTCTTTTTTTTCTGTGATAGAGATGCTGAGTATACTGTAGTGGGCTATATACTGACTATCTGATACCAGGGCTGTTGTGGTGGACTAAGAGAGATGAAGATTTGTGTTTTGTTTTTCATTACGGCTGCGTGATGCGGTCGCTCGCGCTAATTAATTAATAAGTAAATAAATAAATAAAGCGATCATCACAAGGGTAGAGTGGTATCTCAACACGGCAGCGACATGCAGTCATCCACCCTCACAGTCCTGCTTGGGACATCCACAGCTGCTTTTCAGTGCCAGTTCGTCCCTGCTGTGTTAATTCAGGTGGAGTTTCCATTACGCACCGACAGCCTTTGATCTCTGCTTTGATCTGACGTCAGATGTGATGGGACAATCTATATAGATATAAATTCACGTGTTGATTCCGTTAGTTGCATTAAATAGTGGTTATTGTGGATATTTATTGCATTGAAATGTGTCTGGAACTGTGGAAACCTGCCTGTGAGGTCTTGGTGACGTGTGAGCACTGCAGGTCAGTCAGCCAAACTTCCACTGCACCTGCTGCGCTGAGAGTAGACCTGGTTGGAGGTGGCGAGCTTTCAGCGCAACCTCGGCGGGACATTTTCGCATAAAACTTCCACTGCACCAAGCTGAATCTGTGACGCCTCCCCCTGCTGCGCGGCCACGCCTATCTCAGCGCAGCGCGATCTGCCAATCTTCCAATCTGACTTTGCGCTAGGCTGCGCTGGTCGAAACTTGCATTAGACCAGCTGCGTTACCTTGCGCCACCTGCGCTGCGCCAAGAAACTAGGGCCCTCAATGTGCACTGGTGCATCGTGTTGATTTGCCAGTGAGAAGTTTTGTCATATCTTGCCTGAATTTCTACGGTAACAGCCAGTAGAGACTTCCTTCTGTGTCTCAGTGGTTTTCTGTCAAAGCTAAGCTTAAGAGACTGTGCCACTGTTCGTAAGAAGATGAGCAGCTCAATGGCTCTGTGAGTGCACGGCTAAGGGACCATGCAAAGATGGGCCACCACCATTTCTTGGACCTGATCAAGATGTGGTATCTCGAAATATGTAGATTGTGAATGTCAACACCACCCATGTGCTCATTGTAATGGCTGATGCATTTTGGTTGTCTGACTTTGTTAAAGGCATGTCACTCACCGCTTGTTCCATCTCTTTACAGAGGTCTTACTGTATTTCTCTTTGTGTTTGTCCCCACTGTGACAGTGTTATTTTCCCACTTTCCCAATGTCTTTCAAACAGACCAGAATCTTCTCTCTCTCAGTCCCTCAGAGGTTACCCGAGGTAACTTCATTAATTTCTTCTGTGATGTGAATGGGACATCAAACATGATTTTGCCTCATTATTCCAGAGCTCCCATATCCTCTTTTTGTCATTTCATTGAGGAGTGCAAGCAAAGTGAAGAGGTTGTGATGGAAGAATTTGCAACCTTGAGGCACCTCACCCTGCTCTGCAAGGCCAAGAACAATACTGGGTCCCTGACCAAACCCAGACTCCGGTAGGAGGGGGTGGGAACCACCATATGACTCCATGTGATACATTGGATGGCTCCATAGCTTCTTACCAAAACATATTGGTTTACCTTTTATGAATTGCTTACATTCATGTTGGCCATAGTATGGGACCATACACACATCCACTGACAGCCATTCATGAAATGATATGATTTTATACGACTGATTGAGCTCAGCAAAGATGGGCTTTAAAAAAAATGGGTCATCAGTGATTTGAATGTTATCAACCACATGATCGGATGCCATTATTTCATCTAAGCGATTTCTTTGCATTGCATTGGAAATGCTTTCATATGTGTTTTCTTGGGACAGGGCTGTACCCAGATGTGTTGACGATTCCACAGCATGTTAAGAGCTCATCCATTGTCAGATTCAGTTGCTCCCTTTGTCTGGGTGGTGTAGAGGTTGGATATTTCAATGGTGAGCTTGCTTAGGGTGGGTGGATACATTGGTAGGAAAACATCCATTGGGCTGGGGAAGCTTTGTAATTGGCTTGTCTGTCTGGATGGACCCCATTGTGGGTAGATGGACATGGCTCTTCAGGATCAACAGTGGATGGAAGTGGGGTAAGTTGTGAGGGTGGAATTGTCATCACTGATAAAATTTCTTTCGTAATCTTTTTGCATACGTTCAGCACTTGCATTTATCAGCCTGGCTGGCAAATGGGCTGTCCCACCCTTAAAGTCCATGACTGACCCATCACTATCACGATCACTGAGGGCTCAAACCAGAACACCTCTGCATAAAGGATGCATTGCCAAGCTCTGTGACTTGGCCTTTATCGGCGAGCATCTCTTTTTCTCTTTTCTTTTGACTTTTAAGAGAGAGAGGAGAGATGCCGAATATGTAATTATCTGATGTTGAGGCTGTTTGTGGTTGGTTGAGAGAGATGTGAACTTGTATTGCATTACAGTTTCAGCTGTGTTAATTCAGTCAGGTTGAGTGTAGGGGTGTGTATTGGCAAGGACCTCACGATACGATACATATCACGATACTTGGGTCACGATACGATATATTGCGTTATATTGCGATATCCAAATTGTGCGATATATTGCGATATTACATAGTTCGCTGAAAAACTAAGAATGTATTATGCATCTTAAAATCCGAGTTGTAGGCCTATATTTACATTAAATGATAGTAGTAATTCATCACCAAATGAAAACTTTGTTAACATCTGTGTTTTCTAATAAGACAAACTTCTCAGTCTGTTTACCTCACTTCAATCTTTTGTATTGATGCAAAATGGGCAAATGCATCTGACAAATTGTTTGTATTTCATACTAGTTCAAATTAATTAAATACAAACATGTAGATTGCTGCACTCCTTCAAGTAAAAATAAAATAAAATATGTAGTTTTACATTTAAATAAAAATGTTAAATTGAAAATGAAATAACCTTATTATCTGAGACTGACATAACCTGCTGTATATTTACACTCCTGCGCTTCCACGTCCTGTCTGGCTATAAAGGCTGCAGTCACACACAGACTGCACTCACACACAGACACTGGCAGTGAGAGACACTCGTCCGTCACACAAACACAACAAACAGCTGTGGATTTCCACGTGTGCTGAGCAGTGAGTGGAACCTACCGCGGCATCTCGCACCACAACAACGCCAGCTTCCGTTAGCTTAGCGGCTAGCGGAGCCTGTCAGCTCTACAGTCTATGGTCAGCTCTGTAGCATTAGCTCCTCCAGCTGGGCTGCAGCGCTCGCGGTGCTCCGGTTCTACCTGGTTTCCGTGACAACGTGAACACAGCGGCTCCTCCGCTACACTGAGAAGCTGTGAACAGTCTGCAGTAATCCGTGTTGTTGACGAGGGAGCGGACGTTTGGTGGCATGAGTGCAGGCGCTGTTAGCGTGTGTGGATTAGCATGTAGCTCGGCACAGGGCGCATGACGTCCGTCCGACTACCCATTTCTCCAACCATACATTTATTTATTTTTGCGTCCATTAGTCCGAACTCCCATTTCTCCGAGTTAAGTAGCCCTAACCCTTAACCTTACCCTAAACCTAACCTTAACACCGTAGAATGGGTAGTCGGAGAAATGAGCCGTCGGACTTTTTGGGCAGTCGGACTGATGTATGCTCCCCCTCGGCACAGACGCCGCCTGGCTTGCCCCGTTTAGGTGATCTGAGAAGCCGCCTGAGGTGACGCCTCAGTGGGGTTGCACCAGGTGCAGCCCCGGTCTCTCCTGGTCCTTCACGGCGTAGAAAGCCGAGCTCATCCAGCACACTGCACTGGGGTTTGCTTTGCTACGGACGAGTATCAGTCGGTGTCGGTCGCACTGTGGCACATTCTACACTTTATAAAACATGTGCAGCATATGTTTGATTTAAAGGGGACCTATTATGCTTTTCCAGCATTTCAGACTTTTATATATGTTTAAAATGTTGGATAATGGTTCTAGAGGCCGTGGAAGTGTCATATCCTGAGGTTAATGCATTTGGAGGTAAACCCTGCTAGATAATTGGGATTTCTCTGCACACCTGTTACACTTGGTTGCGCTGAGTTTTTTTTGACATGAGCTCGCGTCTACGTCATGGCGTGCCGGACTCCCCTACATGGTCATGCCGAGGTCTCTGCTCCAGCCGGCCCCGCCTCCTCCCATGCTGCTCTGTTGTGGCTGGTGTCACTGCGGAGAGCGAAGCGGACTACTTCCTGCTTCTTCCCTGCATGTTGTAGCGCTGTAGCGTCACTTTACTAAGTTTTATTTAGAAGTTTACGCCGACGTTTCATGTAAGTGAAGCTGTACCTGTGTGAGAAGCGACGTACCACCGGGGCGAGGTTGTTCGCCGGACCGACGTAACGCTGGACCGACGGAGCTCCGGAGCTCTGGAGCTGCAGCGGCTCCTCACACAGGCAGAGCCCGTCTGCAGGCCCCCTTGGCCGGGCAGGCGTCCGTGCTCATCGCGGTAGAGAAAACCATCGCTAATAAACATACCCGCAGGTTTTTTAGACGTTTACCGCCGTGTGGTTAGTCTATTTAGCAGAATGTTGGTCTCATTGATGAAATCTTGTGGCAGTTGAATTAGTTTGAATGAAAAGTGAAGCTGTGAGATGGAGGAGGAGAGGAGGAGCAGTGCTGCTGTAGTCTATGTGCACAAATCACCACATTTATCAATAAATAACTGTTTTACAATGAACTGACCATTCTGCATATATTTTTAATTTATTTTATATATTTATTTTTGCATTTTTATATTACATGTTACATGGTTAACTTACAGTAGCCTACATGGCAAAGACTATTCCATACCATCTTTGGTTAGGGTGAGACTAGGTCATGGGCACATTTCATTACACAATGTAGACTGGTCAGATGCATACTGGAGATCTGGCAATTTGCCTACTGCAGATTTAGCTTTTGTTTGCATACTACATTTTGGCCAAATCAGTATAGGTACTAGTAGTAGACATCGTCATGGTAACGCAATGCTGAGGGAGTGGTTCATTTGCATTTAAAGGGAGGGGCCACTGAAACAGACCGTTTTGCAGAGCTCTGTTTTTGGGAATGCTGTGATGTGATCTTTGGGGTATTTTGACCGAAGCACGTCACAGACATGTCTTTAAGACACCCAGGAACTATTATAGTTTGTGCAAAAAGGAGCATAATAGGTCCCCTTTAAACAATGATGGGGCTTTCCTGATCTCTTCCTCTGATGCCTCCAACAACGCCATCTACTGGGCTGAACAAGCAACTACTACTTTAGTACCAAAAAAAATAAATTCACCTTTTTTTTTTCATCTCAATTTATATAATAAAATATCGATACTTGGCGTCCTTGTATCGATACAGTATCGGCGTTCAAAATATCGCGATATTGTGCCCTATCGATATTTTCTTACACCCCTAGTTGAGTGTCCATTACTCGTGCCAACCATCTTTGATCTGACATCAGATGTGATGGGACAATATATAACTGTATGTGCTGATTCAGATTGCAGTTGCATTCAATAGTGGTTGTTGTGATTATTTATTGCATTTGGTGACGTGTGCACACTGTGTGCCAGTCAGCCAAATTACTACTCCAAAGTGGACCAGGTTGGAGTTGGTGAGCTTTCAGCCGAACTTCGGTGCAGCCTTTTGGCACAAAATTGTCACTGCGCCAAGCTGAATCTGCCTACACCTCCCCCTACTGTGCTGCCACACCCATCTTGATGCACCTCGGTCTACCAAATTGCCAAATTGACTGCACGTGGTGTTGAACCGGACAAAATTAGCCACCGTGCACCTCACAAATTAAAAATTAGACCCCTCCTGTGACCATATAGAACATAGTTGAGTGAATGTAAATACACATGTCAATACTAGACATCTTAAAAATTCTGTGTACCAAAAAAATTTATTTTATATTTATGTCAACCCTATTTACTGCCTTTTTTTGTTGGGGCTTTGATGCAGCCATCTTCCTTGCATGGTGCAACCAGGATGTAATCAGCTCTGATCATATGACAATCTGTGTTTTCTGGAAGTATGTTGATACTCCATTCAGTAACATTTTTAGAACCTTTAAACTGGAAATGTTTTTTATGGTCACGTTTGTGACCTATGGGATTAAATGGGAATGAACCTGAATGTTTGGTGTATTTTACTGTGAAAGACTCTATCATATTCAAACTACTTAAAACAACAAAACAGTGATGTAAGTCCATACCAGCAAACAAATCAGACACCTCGGGACACTCACCCACATTCCACAGCTTCCCAACATGCACCATTAACGTGTGAGCTGGGCAGTAGAAACAATACTGTCTGTCAGTATTAATTACAAGTTGCATGTGAAAATCATTTACTGTTTCCTGCTGAGCAGGAAGTGGAAGTCTAATCAGGTCAAACTGAAACACTGATTGCAAAAGTAAAGCCACATGGAACAAACATTACACATGTAAACAAACTCCCAGGTGTGTGTGTTATGTGTTTCTATCATGCCATGTTACATTAGCAACATTTAGCTGACTATGTAAAAAGTAAAATGAAGATGGTGTCAAAAATGATGCGGTGAATACGTTTTTTTTTATTGATTAACTTCATAGAAAGTGAAAAAAAAAGAAAAAGAAAATTTGACTTGTGTCAATTCATGTGACCCCCGACTGGTATGACAACGTTAAGACCAGACCATCTGTTGCAGAGCTCCTTTTTTTTTGGTACTGAAAATAGCTCTGTTAGTTTCTCTCTGTGCGTTTGGGATCATTGTTATCATGCTTGAGAATTAACTTGGGACCAATCAGATGCATGTAGGTGGTGCTGATCATGTGTGATGGAAAAAAATCTCTTTATGTAGCTACTGTTTCACCCAGTGTGACTACTGTCCTAGACTGGAATTCACAGCCACAGTGGCGACTGGTCATTAGGGGCAGGTGGGGCAGAGCCCCACCAGTCATCACGAGAGGAAAAGAGTGCCAACACATTATGTTATTTCTAATCTTCAATGGTTATTATCGTCTATAATTTGTTATCTATGAATACAGCATTTTTCTAAATAATATATAATTTGTGTTACGATTTTAGTTAAGGTTTACTTGTCCCTCCCTCGCTGCTTCGGACCGCACGTGTCTGTGTTACGTGTCTGGACAGTTGGCAAGAAGCGGGAAAAACAAAACTCTCTCAGAGGAAACTAGCTGATCCAGCTGATCTAGCCCACACTACCGTAACTTGATCGACGTCACCAGGTGGAACAGCTGATCGTCACCTGATCGATACAAAGCTGATTGACATCTCGATCTTTACAGAGTTTGTCGAGTCATCTGAGTTTGACTGTGCTATTAAATACGGCCTGAAATCCGACCAGCCCCTACCGCCACTACCGCCACACTGAGCCTCACACCGGTGAAACATCTCTGCCTCCTCCGTTCACGTTCATCCGTGAGAACACCTGCCGAGGCGGTGCCGTCCACCGGACTGACCGGAGCTCAGACCGACTGGTGACCGCGGTGCGCCGAGGAAATGTTGTGATTGTCTTGAATGGGAGTGAATTGCTCCGGCGGTCCGTCCCGGTCCGGTTCGACAGGCCCAGCTGTCCAGTATTGGTGAGTGACAGCCTATTCATCATCATGCTGCCTTTATGGCGCTGGTCTGGGCATTTACTATGTTTATTTATTTTATTCAGACGGAACAATATGTTGTTTTAGATTTAAAGCAGCGGGATAATTCACGTTTGTAATTAATAGAAATCCGCTATTGTTGTGCTGGATCTCCAGACGGTGACGAGTGTCATAAGGTTGTTGACATCTTCATCCAAGGAACAGGCAAAGTTGTGGCTGGATAGAATTTAATGCCAGAAATTGTGAAACTGAAAGGAATACAGAAAGGATCAATTACCACAGGATAAATAATACAAGTTGATATGTAGCCTACTAACAGAGGTAGCGGATCTAACATTCACAGATCTACGGCAAGAGTCCGCGATTGCATCTTGCTCGTTTCATTAACAAATTTCACAAATTGCATCAAATACTACGGAAGAGTTTGCAATCTAAGAATGGTAAATAATAATTTACTTACTCATATTGCTACTACATGGGCTACAAACAAACGTCAGGAGGAAGAGCATCTCTTGCTACAGAGCAGGTAAAAGAACAGCATCCGGGTAGCCTACATCACTTCCTGTCGGCATTTTGACACCAAACACGGAGCCAAGTATGCTAAAGTTAGCCTTCAAGAAAAACAACAAATTGTCAAAGAATTAAATTAAACTGTGATCGCAACATAATGTGTTCACAAAAGCCACAACCAAAAATGATGCAGCAGTGAAAGCTAGCTTTATTGTGGCTGAATAAATCGCCCGTGCTTCAAATTCTTTTTCAGAGGGTGCCTTTTTGAAGCAGTGCATGCTGAAAGTGTGTGAGCAGGTGTGCCCCGACCCGTTACAGACTTGTCAGTCAACTTGTCTGACTTGTCAGTCAAAATGTCAGTTTTTCTAGAAAACTGTCATATGCCTCTGATAACGTATCATTGCATTATCCACCAAGAAGCTTTGTGTGGATGAGCACGGCCATGAAAACAGTGAACTTCATTCAGGCGCGTGGCCTGAATCACCGCCAGTTCCAGCTGTTTTTGCAGGAGATGGGCACGGAACACGGAGACGTGCCGTACCACACAGAAGTGAGGTGGCTGAGTAGGAGCAAAATCCTCAAATGATTTTTTGAGTATAGGGAAGACATTGCTGTTTTCATGCAGAGTAAAGGAAACCCCTTGTCTGAACTGTCAGATCCAAACTGGCTGTGCGATTTTGCTATGTAATGTGACATAACTGAGCATCTTGCCCAACTGAATCAGAAGCTGCAGGGATGCAAACAAGTCATCATGCAGATGTCCAACGTGATCACATGTTTCCAGCGTAAACCTGACCTATGGAAGTGCCAAGTGGAACAGGACAATCTTGCCCACTTTTCTGTTTGTAAGAGCATCTCGGCCTCAGTTCCTGGTGTTTTTTCATTTGCCGGGTTGGCTACCAAACTGGGCCGGTTAAAGCAGAAGTAAGTGGTCCGGTCGTTTTCGCTAATGCTGCGTTCCAGGCAAGCTTTTGAAATCGTAAATTACAGCTTCAAGTCACAACTTACGACTTTGTAGCGTTCCAGGCAACCCACTCGTGTTTTTCCTACCTGTTTTACCGGTGAAAGTCACTATAACGGCCACTCGTAACTTCCGACCGGTGAACTCGTACCAGATTGAACTGGTACGACTTCACGGTCGGAAAAATACGAGTTTCCTTGAACGCACCATAACAGTCCTCGTCCCTACGTCGCCACATTCACGGCGTCCCTTGGCTGCACACACAGCCCTGCATGCCGTTCTCTCTCCTCATTGGATAAAAACTGTAGGATACGATAAATGTTTTCTCCTCGGCTCAGAGCAGAGCAGAGTGACTGAGAGACCCGTGTTTCAGACCAAACACTCTATGTAAGTGATTGCTGTCGGAAGATATAACTATTTAATACTTATATTAACACAAACATATCACTTACTTCTGCTTTAATGAATGAGTTTGATTGGCACTTCTCTGACTTCAGAGCACAGCACTCAGGCTTTGCCATCTTTGCCAGTCCTTTCACCACCGATGTCAGCAGTGTGCACCATCACCTTCAACTGGAGTTAATCGAGCTTCAAAGCGACAGTGGCCTGAGAGCAAAGTTCCAGGATGCTGCAATCGAGGACTTTTACCGTCTACTGCCCCCTTGTGTGATGCCACCACTTCGACTTCATGCTGCCTGTGTTCTGTCTATGTTTGGGAGCACTTATCTGTGCAAACAGATGTTTTCAATAATGAATCTAAACAAAACCAAGCACAGATCATGCATCACTGGTGACAACCGGATTGCCACAGCACAAGAGCTAAAACCAGCTCTCTCCTCTGCATAGCATTGTAGTCTCTCTACTCTCTCCACTACATAGCATTGCAGTCTCTCTACCCTCTCTGCTGCATAGCATTGCAGTCTCTTGCATCTCTCTTTCCTCGCCGCTGCATAGCATTGTAGTCTCTCTAACCTCTCTATTGCATAGCATTGCAGCCCCTTGCATCTCTCCACTGCATAGCATTGCAGTCTCTCTACTCTCTCCACTACATAGCATTGCAGTCTCTCTACTCTCTCTGCTGCATAGCATTGCAGCCCCTTGCATCTCTCTGCTGCATAGCATTGCAGTCTCTCTACTCTCTCCACTACATAGCATTGCAGTCTCTCTACTCTCTCTGCTGCATAGCATTGTAGTCTCTCTACTCTCTCCACTACATAGCATTGCAGTCTCTCTACTCTCTCTGCTGCATAGCATTGCGGTCTCTCGCATCTTTCTTCCCTTGCCGCTGCATAGTATTGCAGTCTCTCTTCCCTCTCCACTGCATAGCATTGCAGTCTCTCGCATCTCTCTTCCCTCTCCGCTGCATAGCATTGTAGTCTCTCTACTCTCTCCACTGCAGAGCATTGCAGTCTCTCTTCCCTCTCTTCTGCATAGCATTGCAGTCTCTCTACCCTCTCCGCTGCATAGCATTGCAGTCTCTACTCTCTCTGCTGCATAGCATTGCGGTCTCTCGCATCTTTCTAACCTCTCTGCTGCATAGCATTGCAGTCTCTCTACCTTCGCTGCTCCATAGCATTGCAGTCGCTTGCATCTCTTTCCGCTGCATAGGATTGCACAAGTTTATTTTTGTGCACAATAAATGTAATTTCATCTTCATCTTCAAACCTGTCTCCCTTTGTCATAATTAGTCTGTCCTGACTGAAATGTAGCTAAGCGAAAGGTCAGACAGAACGACTATCTTTTTAAGCACGCCTCCAAGCCTCTTCCCACTATCTCTTGTTACGCCCCAGCTAGGGGTCTCTGAGGAGCAACATGAATACGAGACACTCTCTTCCCAGAACTCAAGACAGCCACCATGATTCAAGTGTGAAACAGCTCATAATTTATTGTTGTACAAAAATCGGTAAGGTAAATATAAGTAACTAAGAGGACTTCAGGGTGGACCCAGGCCAACATAACAAACAAAAGAGGAATCTAACTCAAAGTGGCAAACTGACCTGCAAAGAAAAGAAAAGGAAAGAACATAATCTGCCCTCCCTGGCTAACCACAAAACATGAGAAAACTGATAACTGAAATGGCGGTCCACCCCTACAAAAGAACACAACTAAAAGTGGCTGGTTGGGTTGAGGAAAGGAGTCTTCTGCCGTGCTCTGCCCCTCGCCGACTGCTCAGCTGGAGTTTAAATGCCAAGCCCCCAGACCCACGCACCAATCTCCGACCAGGCTGAGGACCAGGCACCAATCGCTCGGAGTGGGAGGAATTGGAGGCTAACAAGCACCACCTGGGATGAGAGACAGACACACCACATCCACACCTGCACACATTTAACAGATAACGACGGCAGTCGTAACACCCCCCAACCCAAAATTAGACATCCCCCCCCTGCGATGTCTAATTCCTACAAAACACAATGACAAAAAGAGTAACTATAAGAACAAATAGCCGAAATAATGCACACCACCAAGCTCATACCTCCTCAGGAGGACGGCCCCAGCGCCAGGCACACTGGGGTCCCCCTCCAGTGGGAAAACGGCAACTCACCTCCTGCTGCATCAGAGACCGCTCCGTCGGGTCCAAACTGGGTGCCTGCTGCTTACTGGACCAGCGCCCCCTCCCGACAAAGTCGGGATGTAACACAGTAGAGTGACAACGATTAACACAAAGCGACGGATCAATTTCCAGCCGCTGAATAACATCTGCCCGAGCGGCAGGAAATAAGCAGAATTTGGACTCCTGGTCACTTACAACCTCAGAGTTCGGGGGACGGGCAACTGGCAGTGAACAATTATGTTGTACCAACCCATCATCAGCCAGTCGGAACAGCGGAGCAGCAGTGGCACCAGGACGCACAGAGACCACCGGTGCAGCAGGCGATGGAGAGGAGAAACGGGCCCTGGAAAGGTAAAGCGGACACACACACGACTTTCTATTTCGACCAGATTCATCAGATTCACTCGACATTTTATCGGGACACTCGGAACACAGACCTTTTACTTCAACCGGGCTCAACGGCTCAAAAGCAATACGTTCAGAAATATTCACACCTTCCGACACCCTCACATTTTTAACACGGGGTGAAGCAGAACACACACTCTCACACAGAAACCTGTTGTCACCCACATTACGAACCGGTGCGCGCGTCGGGGCGCACACAGGGTACACATTGGACACAGAAGAGGCAGAGCAAACCGAGTCGGGCGCACAAACGAGTTCAGGGAAAGAAAACACATTCTCACCAGCTAAATCATTTCCAAGGATGAACGAAACCCCTTTAATAGGGAACGACGGACGAACGGCGACTTTTACGCACCCTGTCACTAGGGGCGAGGACAACTGCACCCAGTGCAGCGGCGCTTTTACAACACTCATTCTAATGCCTCGTACCAACAGATTAGACTTACACGAGGTTCTAGACGAGAGAGGCAAAACACTATTGAGCATAAACGAATGACAGGCAGCGGTGTCACGGAGAATTTTCACCGGCACTTTCTCTTTTTCCTCGCCAGGCAATGAAACGAAGCCATGGGAAATGAACGGTCTGAAGCGGGGATCTACCTCACCAAGCGCTCCAGCCTCCCGCGCCGCGTGAGATTGTTTTCCAAATGCGGGCACTGCGTTCAAAAAACCCACACCGACAGGACCCTCATGAGGGTTAACATTTTTACGTTTGAGCACAGGACACCCAGCAATTAGATGACCTGGCTCATGACAATAATAGCACTCGCGGTTCTCCCCAGCGGCGGAGACTGGTGTAGGACTTCTACGCGCAAACGTCGGGGACCTCATTCGCTGATCTGGCGGAGAATTGAAACTGCGGACTGGCCCAGTGAAGACACTTTTGTGAGTCAAAATAAACTCATCCGCCAGAACCGCCCCGTTCGACAGTGACACCACCTTTTGCTCGTTCAAATACACAACAATTCGTTCCGGGAGACACTTCTCAAATTCCTCCAGTAACATTAATTCTCTCATGTCGGCCAACGTTGTGATATTACACGCATTACACCACTTATCAAACAAAACACTCTTCTCACGCGCAAACTCCACATGAGTCTGGTTGGCAGTTTTTTCACGATTCCTGAATTTTTGCCTGTAGGCTTCTGGCACAAGTTCATACGCTTGTAACACAGTTTTTTTTAACAACTCGTAGTTTAAACTCTGGTCAATGGTCAAACTCGCGCAAACTTCCTGGGCTTTCCCAACAAGTTTGCACTGCAGCAAGAGTGACCAAAACTCCTTTGGCCAACTTAATGCCACAGCGATCCGCTCGAAAGCGCTGAAATAGGAGTCGACCTCTGACTCCCGAAACGGGGGGACCAATGCAATGTGCTTGCTAATATCAAAAGCGTTACCAGCGGAAGCAGAGAATATGTGACTAGCTCGAGGGGTGGAGACCACAGGTGTGCTTTGCTCTAGCTCCAGAGCTCTCACACGGAGCTGCATGGCCTGCACCTCAAGCTCTTTGTTTCTGGTTTCAACCTCCTTTATTCGGAGGGCTAGGCGGAGCTCCTCTGTGGACACACCGCCCACAGGAAACTCAGAGGCACGCTCACGCTCCGCATCGGCGGCGAGGACGCCAGCAACCTCCGCTGCCCTCGTCTCCGCCCCCGGAGAAGCAAGCCCCGCCTCAGCCGCCAAAGCAGCCTTTGTCTCCTCCGCACCAGAAACAGCTTGAGCAGGTAACACCCCCATCTCCACCAACCTCTCACCCAACACACGTTGCAACTCTGCCTCCCCTGACGCGTAAGATACAACAACCCCATAGAAATTGGCCATAATTAACAAATCTGCCTTCCCACACTGTTCTAATCCCTCCCAGGAAGGACTCTTCACAAACTCCATGACTCCCCCCCGCACAAAGAAAACTGCCAACCAGAATACTCACCACTAAACTACTTACCGACGAACCAGACGCGTGAGGAGAAAGCGGACGAGCCCCCAATTCATGTTACGCCCCAGCTAGGGGTCTCTGAGGAGCAACATGAATACGAGACACTCTCTTCCCAGAACTCAAGACAGCCACCATGATTCAAGTGTGAAACAGCTCATAATTTATTGTTGTACAAAAATCGGTAAGGTAAATATAAGTAACTAAGAGGACTTCAGGGTGGACCCAGGCCAACATAACAAACAAAAGAGGAATCTAACTCAAAGTGGCAAACTGACCTGCAAAGAAAAGAAAAGGAAAGAACATAATCTGCCCTCCCTGGCTAACCACAAAACATGAGAAAACTGATAACTGAAATGGCGGTCCACCCCTACAAAAGAACACAACTAAAAGTGGCTGGTTGGGTTGAGGAAAGGAGTCTTCTGCCGTGCTCTGCCCCTCGCCGACTGCTCAGCTGGAGTTTAAATGCCAAGCCCCCAGACCCACGCACCAATCTCCGACCAGGCTGAGGACCAGGCACCAATCGCTCGGAGTGGGAGGAATTGGAGGCTAACAAGCACCACCTGGGATGAGAGACAGACACACCACATCCACACCTGCACACATTTAACAGATAACGACGGCAGTCGTAACACTCTTTAAGCACACATCCAAGCCTCTTCCCAGTTTTCCTGTATCCTCTCACGCCACCCTTCTTCACCTACTTCATCCAGTCACAGTTTGCCATCCTCTCTCTCTTCTATCAGTCAGTCATTAACTATGCTCTCTTTCTTTGCTGTCATTTCAGCAAAACTCTCAGCTAACTTCCACCCCTGCACCACCTCCATCAGATACAGACTGTCTTCATCCGGATCTTCAACCAAGAAGTTCGGCCTCATGCATCCCTATCACCACCAGTGTCTGGGCCTGGGGGATATACAGTGTCTTCTTCAGACGCAAGCTTCTCATCCCCAGATCAGTTCACTCAGCTGGTCTACTCCCCGGGGTCTAAGTGCCAAAGTTTATTTTTGTGAAAACCTTTCTCCCTTTGTCGTAATTAGTCTTGAAATCATTTATCAGTCATCAGTAAAATCTCACATATTTGATCATCTCAGCTCCACTCCAAAGAGGTTCTGTGTGTCCCTGAACTGGGACGGTTGTGAACCCTACTGTGGCTTACAAGATGAGCCTCTCTCCAGAGGCTGGCAAAAGGGAGCCACAAGATTTCTCGATGTGTGTATATACAGAAGATATAGGTCAGTGATGGCTTCCACAATTTGCCAATCACAAATAAGGCAATTATTCTGTGCAGTGTCCATTGTAAAGGTATACATTACTTTTGTTAATAGATCCACATCAGAGAGAAAACCAAGGCAGTAGCATGACCACAGCCACTTCCTGCACCACCACACACTCGACCACACTCAGTTGTGGAAACTTTCAATCCTCATAGCTTTTCCCTTCTTTTTTGTTTTACCCCCTTTGTACGAGTCACAGGTAGAAAAACAGTGAGGTTAAGTGTGGGAGGAGGGGCTCCTAGGGGTGGTTATAAGCTGGGGGCAGGGCAGAGTAAACAGGCATTAATTAAGAGCAGAATATTCCCTATCATTGCAGTTTTCATCCTGCAAAAGACTGCTTCAGAGGCTTTTTCCTTTCACTACACCCAACACTAATTTTCCCACACGTCAGCCACTCTCCTATGCCACTATAAAGCAGTGGAGAGTCACTGTCGGTGTGTGTGTATATGTGTTGTGTTGTTGAGGCCCTGGGCATCTTTAACGCCAATTAAGAGAAGGGGCCAACCCCAGCTGAACTAGCAGCCTCTGACAGGGAGGATATGAGGAAAGAGGGGGAGAGGAAGAAGTGGCAAAAATGCATACAGTATCTGGGTTAAGTTATGGTTATTATTAATATAATTCTGCTATCCATATTATGGAAGGAGTTTATTCAACAAAACCAATTGACCTGTTAAAACTCTGATGGAAAAATATAACATAATATTATATATACCAAAAGATTATATATATAATATTATTAATATTATATATATAATCTTTTGGTCTCAGTTGGGGTTTCATTAACTCATTGAGTGCCAGACCTTTTATAAAATGGTCAGTGCCATGTGCCAGCGTTTTGGGGCATTTTGAGTAATATGTCAAGACCCAGAGAATATTTTGTACTATGACTCTGAAAACACCAAACAGCTCAAAGGAAAGAGGAGACTCTCTATATAACTAGGGAAAAAACCATTTGTTTGTACCTTGTTCCATTCTTAACTCATTGAGTGCCAGACCTTTTATAAAATGGTCAGTGCCAGGTGCCAGCGTTTTGGGGCATTCTGAGTAATATGTCAAGACCCAGAGAGTATTTTGTACTATGACTCTGAAAACACCAAACAGCTCAAAGGAAAGAGGAGACTCTCTATTTAACTAGGGAAAAAAACATTTGTTTGTACCTTGTTCCATTCTTGATTTATCTTAAGTTGAATAGAGCCTGGTTGCACCAAAAAGACCACTTTTTTTCTAGAAAGCTGAGAAAAATGCATTTTTGTGAAAGAGAGTCTCTCAAGAAAAACAGTGATTTATCCGTTTTAATTTTGGCTTCAAAAACATGTAAGACATCTGAAAATTTCATTTCACATGTTTTTTCATTGTACAAAAAAAAAACAAAAAACTAAAATACAACAAGTAGGAGTCTTACTCTGCAGAGTGATGCCTGCTCTCCTACTCCTCCTGCAGTTGCTGCCCCCTCACCCTCTCCTAACCCCCTCCTCCCCCCTCCCCTCCTTCTCCTCCCCTCTCCCCTGCTGCATCCCCTCGTCTCTGAAGTAGGGAGGGAGACGTCGTGGCGTCTTCAGCCTCTCTGCTGGACGCGGCCGCGGCAGCGACGCACCGCGCTGATCTCTCGGTTCGTCGTCACGTCGGTTAGACAGCAACCGGTGAAACTGACTCCGCGATCCGCTTTCGCTTCGGCATTTCAGTGCTGATCATCTAGATCAGTTTACCTTTCCTGCCTCCTCTGATCACTTCATGCTGGAGCTATGCTAATAGCATCCGTGGCTAAGCTTCCTCCAGCTCCACGTTACACTTGTTCCAGGCTCTGCCCGTCGTTTTCCTCTAGAAATAGAAACTTTTCCCAACTTTTTTATCTCTGTACCGATCGTGCTCGTCTTCTCCTTCTTCTTCACTTCTTGCTCTGATCTACAGTCTTCTTCGTTCTACACATCCCAGAAGCCCCAAAATTACTCACAGTGTGCGCAACAGCGTCCCCATTTACCAGCCGCAGAAAAGTGCATTTGACGTATATATACGTCAATGGCACTCAAGCGTTGGATTTTGATTGACGTATATATACGTCAATGGCACTCAATGAGTTAATTTATCTTAAGTTGAATAGAGCCTGGTTGCACCAAAAAGACCATTTTTTTCCTAGAAAGCTGAGAAAAATGCATTTTTGTGAAAGAGAGTCTCTCAAGAAAAATAGTGATTTATCCGTTTTAATTTTGGCTTCAAAAACATGTAAGACATCTGAAAATTTCATTTCACGTGTTTTTTCATTGACCCCCCCTCCAAAAAAAAAAAAAGACAAAACAAAACAACAACAACTAAAATACAACAAGTACGAGCAGTTGCTGCCCCCTCAGCCTCTCCTACGCCCCCCTCCCCCTCCCCTCCCCTCTGCTGCATCCCCTCGTCTCTGAAGTAGGGAGGGAGACGTCGTGGCGTCTTCAGCCTCTTTGCTGGACGCGGCCGCGGCAGCGACTCACCGCGCTGATCTCTCGGTTCGTCGTCACGTCGGTTAGACAGCAACTGGTGAAACTGACTCCGCGATCCGCTTTCTGGTGCTGATCATCTAGATCAGTTTACCTTTCCTGCCTCCTCTGATCACTTCATGCTGGAGCTATGCTAATAGCATCAGTGGCTGCTTTCCTCCAGCTCCACGTTACACTTGTTCCAGGCTCTGCCCGTCGTTTTTCTCTAGAAATAGAAACTTTTTTATCTCTGTACCGATCGCGCTCGTCTTCTCCTTCTTCTTCACTTCTTGCTCTGATCTACAGTCTTCTTCGTTCTACACATCCCAGAAGTCCCAAAATTAGTCACACTGGCCCTCATTTATGAAACTTGCGTACACCAAAAAAATGGGTGTACACCAAATTCACCGCAAGGATCGGCATTTATTAATCTGAGCGTGAGCGTACGGTACGCACAAATCTCACGCCAGCTCTGACCAGGTGTACGCACATTTGGAACCAGCGTAGAACATGCAGGAAGGAGTGCCGCTGTGTCAAAATGATTATTAAACCATAGTCTAATAACGCAGCGATGTGGATCACATGTTGTTGTTGTTTATATTGATAAAAAGTTAAAAAGTAGCCAAAAAAGAGAAACGCTACAACCAAGTCCGTGTTGAAAATTTAACTCGACTTTTATTTTGAGCAACTGAGATGAATTAAAAACCACGACGTGACAGATGCTCGTTAATCAGCTGTCTAAACAGAAACAGTCAATGACAGACAGACCTGTTATTGTTAGATCACACACACAAACTTCCAACATCTCCTGCACCAGAGCATGACCGGACGGCTCCTCAGTCTCTCTCTGCCGGACACCGGAGCCGGCGGGGCGGGGGGGGGGGGGCGCTACCTGTCCAGGTCCAGCTGATCTCCGCGGCGGAGTGTTTTTTTTTTTTTTTCCCCAGTCACCGGGACCTGACAGCGGGAGATCGGGCCGGTGTTTCACATCCCTCCATCAGCCGAACCATGCCAGCGGTGCTGATGGTTATAAAGTCGCGTTCGCAGCAGTAATATGTCCATATGATTTCTCCTCAGTCACTTGTGTTTAGTAAACTGCAGGAGCATTTCATGAGATCGCTGGGTTTCCTGACGTGGTCGGTGACACGTGCGTCTGCAGCCTCCATCCATCGGGATGACGCTTATCAATCACAAAAACTATCAATCTATCAATGTCCAGATATTTAATGTTGCCGCCCTCTCCCTGTTCAACGCGGTAACGCCAGTAAAGTCCCTCTTCTTGGCCGTCTTCCGTGTCTCCCTGTCGTAAAAGGGGCAGGGCGACGCCTCTAAAGCAGGAATATATCGGGGCGTGACATTTAAATGACGCTCGTTTTCAGCCGCCGGATTCATCACCACCACGCCGGTTCTACGCCGAAATCAGCAGCGTACACACTTTTAGTAAATCACACGTGACACTTGGCGTACACTGATATTTACACCAGAATCTACACCAGATCCTGCGCAAGTTTGATAAATGAGGGCCAGTGTGCGCAAGAGCATCCCCATTTACCAGCCGCAGAA
>NW_028219961.1:0-6359 GCF_045865225.1 Trachurus japonicus | reverse complement strand
AAGCAGAAGTAAGCGATCCGGTCTTTTTGGCTAACTTCTTGTCAGCCGATGGAGTTAGCAGTCCCCGCCCTCGTCCCTACGTCACCACATTCACGCGCATCCCTTGGCTGCACACACAGAGAGGACCGCCCCTTTATGCCGTTCTCTCTCCTCATTGGATAAAGGTTGTAGGATACAAGGAAAGTTTTCTCCTCGGCTTACAGCAGAGCAGAGTGACTGACAGACCTGTGTTTCAGACCAAACACTCTATATAAATGATTGCTGTTGGAAGATATAACTATTTAAGACTTATATTAAAGCAGCAGTAAGCGATCCGGCCGTTTTCGCTAATGCTGCGTTCCAGGCAGGCTTTTGAAACCGTAAATTACAGCTTCAAGTCACAACTTACGACTTTGTAGCGTTCCAGGCAACCCACTCGTGTATTTCCGACCTGTTTTACCTGTGAAAGTCACTATAACGGCCACTCGTAACTTCCGACCCGTGAACTCGTACCAGATCGAACTGGTCCTACGACTTCACAGGTCGGAAAAACACGAGTTACGAGTTGCCTTGAACGCACCATAACAGTCCTCATCCCTACGTCACCACATTCACGGCGTCCCTTGGCTGCACACACAGCCCTGCATGCCGTTCTCTCTCCTCATTGGATAAAAACTGTAGGATACGATAAATGTTTTCTCCTCGGCTCAGAGCAGAGCAGAGGGACTGACAGACCCGTGTTTCAGACCAAACACTCTATGTAAGTGATTGCTGTCGGAAGATATAACTATTTAAGACTTATATTAACACAAATATATCACTTACTTCTGCTTTAACACAAACATTCTGCTTACTTCTGCTTTAAGTAAAGTTCTTAGTAAGTAATAAAGGCAAACGAGTTTACATTTATCAGTAGTATATATAATTATATTATATAGGCTATATATATATACATATAATACTCGTCAGAAAATCAATGAGACAGTGGCTCAAAGATGTCCACAGTTAAAAGATACTGATGAGGATGAGGCTTTTTCATAATGACCGAAAATGCCCCCTAGTGTGTAAGAGGAGTGTGAGGCAAAAAACAAAACAAAAAGTGTTTTCAGTGTCAATGTTGTAAATGAAAACTCAGGAGGCCATTTAATACAAAACCCAGATGGACAGAAATTCAAGTTTTTGTAATTTTTCCAGTATTACATGACATGATTGATTTGTACAACTGTAACTTCTGTAAACCCCTAGAGGAATTCTACATAAATACAAAAACCCTGTCGGAGCTTCCACGTGGTGTCTGACTGACAGTACAGGCTGTGGTCACACATGCGAATGCAGGCACTGGCAGGTGAAGGATTATCACTTCCAGTCTATGTGAGCAAAGGGGTGAATAAAACATTCACTTCCTGTGGCGAAGCAAATCAACATCTTGGCTTTTGCGTTGAGTCAGCCATGGTAAACTTTGACCGCCAAAGACGCAGCCTTGACCAACAGCACAGTCGGTGTGTGGTTCACCCCTCAGTTGGACTACAAACAAGTGCACTGATGTCCAGTGTGTGTGTGTGTGTATGCGTGTGTGTGCACTCTACCCACATTCAGCACTGGCAGGCATTTATCCTTCATCTGCATTTGCAAATGTGTGACTCTAGCCTACACTTGTTAGCTACGCCATGGACGTTAAGATTTCCATGACATTTGTTTATCTGTGTGTTTGTTTGTTTTTAGTAGGACAACAGCAAAATTCAATGACCATTAAACAAAACTCTGTGTAAGAGTGTGGCATGGGCCAATGCAGAATGCAAAGTTGTTTTTACAGTGACACGTGGGAATGTCACTGGTCGACACGAAATTCAAAACAAGAATGATTACTTTGGTTAGACTGTGAAAAGATGTCGAGCCGATCAGTTTAACCAGTGATGTGTTGTTGCTACTCATGTAGTAATGGCTTGTATGGAACACACATGTACAAGTTACACATTACAGCTTTAAAGCTTTTTACACCAGTGACAACACGAGCAGATGATTGAAGAGCACAACATAGTAGAAGAACGTCATAATGTTGACTTTTCGTCAGAGCCCAAACATCTCACCTGTTATTGTAGGTTGTTATAGAGAGGTATCAGGCACAGGGTTTAATTTGAAATAAATAAAACAGAGAGAGACAAATCTGCAGTGGATTTCCATCAGTTTTTTTTCTTTTCATCAACGTTTTCTTACCACTTTAAAGTTGCAGATATAAAGTGTTATTATTACTCTTACTGAAAAAAGAACAAGAAGCCAGCAACACTCACTGGTACAGGCTACTCACACAGACTGGTTCTTCATCAGTGTGTGATTACTCTTACTGATCACACAGAGGTAATCCCAGAGTAAACCCAGCTGCTTGTGGTGTGTTTCATGACAATCATGTATTATGTTGTTCTCTAACAAAAGAGACAAAAAAGTGTTTGAAACTGAAGACAGGATGTGTCCTCTGTTTGGAATAAGCATCTGTGTTTGTTTGGCCAGAGGTTATGTATTCAGAGCCCAGACTCAAGAGATCAAAGAAAGAGGAGGAAACCAGAGCACTGGGATTGATTTCTTCATCACACAGGAGAGAGTCATCTTCCTGGATACGCAGGTTAGTAGGAATGTCCAGTCAGTTTCCCTTTTCTGTAGTATCTCCAGTGTGCTGTCAGAATCTCAGTAAGTAATGGACTCTGAAATTGAAGTGTCACCTTGGAAGAGAGCGAATTTAGGTTAGACTGTGAAATAATTTGGTTGGGGATTGACAAGCATCAGAGCAGCAAGTGTGTAAATGGTTTGTTTGTCTCTCCAGCCGATACTCAGTCCATCTATTCTGGACCACCTCATCAACAACGATCGGAAGTTGCCTCCAGAGTACAACCTCCCTCACACATACATTGAGATGCAGGTCAGTGACTGGCCTGTAGAGGGCACTACTTATCTATAAGAGCACTGGCTCATATCAGCAACTAGTTGGTAACCTACAGGGATCAATATGTACCTGATGTCCTTTGGTTCACTAGTTCAGTGGCAGATTAGTGGTCATTTTAATTCTGAACGAACACACAAGTATCTAACTGATGAGTAACTGCATCTGTCCTCTCTCTCTCTCTAATCTGTCCCCAGTCTCTTCAGATCGCTGCCTTCCTGTTTACCGTGTGCCATGTCATTATTGTGGTCCAAGACTGGTTCACAGATTCGAATCTCTACAGGTTGGTACTTGAACATTTGCGATGGGGTATACGTATATAATACTCGCTACTCAGCATTACAGGACAAAAGGAGAGGATAGCTTTCACAAAGGCTCTGACAATAACTTGCAAGTCTCCTGCTCCGTCAGGAATGCTGAGTATTTCATCTTGTACTTTGGTTGGGGGTGTTTGTCTTCCGTTCAGTAATGTTATTCTTTCATTTGGTCTTGTAGACAGCAATTGCAGACAAAGCCAGACCTGTTGAAAATCACTGCCTGTGTCATGACGCACGCTCATCGTATCCATGTACACTAGGGATGCAAATTATCGAGTAATTCATTAATCGATAGTTGATAGACCTTATCGATCGATGATCGATTAATTGATAAGCGGCGATTTTCCTGAGAACCTAAATTTAAGGGGAAAATTCCTTATGGACTTTACACTAGTATTTGTTAATTTATTTTAAGAGCACAGCACAATGAAAATGTTTAAGTAGCACGTTATTTGGGACAGAGAGCTCTGAGGTTGAAGTCCTATCATAATGAGATGAGATGAGGTGAGAGAGCTGCGTTTCCATTACAGATTTTCGCAAAATAAAAGCGATATTTCTGAAACTTCGAAAAAGTGCAATTGCCATTTGCGGGTGTTTCCATTGAAAGGTATTTTGCGAATGAGCCGTAATGCGTCTTGCGTTTCTATGGTGACGGCACAGCAATCTCAGCTGCCGACAGCTGTTGCTGTTATTGTTATTAACAAAGACGAAAACAGCGCTTGATTGCTGAAAGGCAAAGCCCGTGTGGCGCTGCAGCGGCCACAAATAAGGACGCACTCACACGGGCCAGTTGTTCCGTACCGTGCTGAAGCCCGAATCCCCCCCCCCCCCCCCCTGTCCCCCGCTGGCCCGCACTCACACCACCTCCAACCCAAGCTGCTCAAGCACGGCTGCCTCCGTTGATATAGAGGGATTATTTGTTTACCAACACAGCGGATGTGCGCTTTAACCTGACTGCAGAAAGAACGGAGCCTTTTAACACCAGCGGTGATGAGGCGCTGTCGCGCTGACAACAATATTGTGTCCACACACCCGTACTGGTTTATGTGTAATCCAGAGTCCCCCATATGGGTGACTTGAAGACATGCATAACAATAACAAAGCCCCCACTGCACTGATTATGAAAGAATATGGTCATATTATACGTCAAATTAAACAGCAGAAGCTGGGCTACAACGTGTAAAAACCATGTTTATATGACCCAAACACAGCCCAAACACTACTCAAACAAACAACTAGACATCAAACTTCATAAAGCACCTCTGTGTGGACCCAGTCGCCACATTTCTGGCTCGTATACTACTGTACATAAAGCAAAACACATCAGCGACCTCTCATCTGAACGTGAACATCGGGGCTTCCCCCAGCAACAGCAGCTAGCAGCAGCAGCTAGCAGCAGCACGGCAGAGGGAGAAGACAACAACCAGCAAAGTCGAGCAAAAACAGACACTGCGTGGCCAAAACATGGTCGTACATTTGCTCTTACCTTTGCTGTTTTGCCGTGAAAAGGTTGTGTTATGGGTAAATCCACAATATTTCCAGTTGAACTCTGCCTAGTGTTTACATCTGAACTAGCCGGGCCGAAACCCGACGGCGCTAGGACCCTACCATGGATGTAGGACCCTACACGGAAGCCTGGTGCGCGCGCATACAACCCCACGTTGGCCTGCACGTGGATCTGCTGATCTGACTGGTTCATGGCTGTCACATGGCTGCCAGTGCGGCCAATCACATCGACGTGGGTCTAGCGTCATTCCTCTCTCTCTATTGGTTAAAATGAGCCGCCCCTCACTCGAATCGACCACTGCGCTGCAGAGATAGAGGCTGAAAGCCAAACCCACCCAGAAGCTGCTCTGAGAGTGCAGCAGTACGCAGAGAGACTGAATCCACTATTTTAGTTATTTCCAATCGGTTCCAGTAGATTTATTTTCAGTTAGTTTATCCAAATTGTGTGAAAATAAAGATTAAACAATAGTTTATAGTAGCAGGTGGTTCCAAGCTGTGCCAAAAATGGACATTTTGGAAAGTTCGCCTGGATATTTTGTAGTAAAATCTCAATCATTTTGTCCTGCTTCAATTAATCAGAATCAACCACTGCAGAGACAATGTTCACATGTTGTACAATGATTTTATAGAGAGTTTGAGGTTCATCAGCATTATTCTAAAGGGCACTCATCAAAAATATGATTTTTTTTTTAGGCGAATATTAATTTTATTAATTTTTTTCTGTGTGTCATCTTCATTTACTCTTCACCAGTAACAGATATACTGAAATTTACACATTTCAGCAATTCCTCATTTTTTTCCCTTTACTATGACACCAAAAGTATTCAAATAGACCTTGTGGTTGCAGAGATATACTCATTTTATTATGGATATGCAATTTTCGAGAAAAGGCCTAAAAATAAGGTGACATGTCGGCGCAGGAGGGAGTGGGAGCGTGGATGCGAGCCAGTCTCCTTCAACCATGCAGGGAAAAGGGGAATGATAGGAAAGGGTTTTCTAATTTATTGAGAAACAATGCCCAGGTCAGCAATGCATGACAATAAACATGTGGTTCATTTGTCCCCTCAAGTTACATAAACCAACACAGCTTGGACACACGCGCTGTTCTCCGCGGCACCGCAACGAGCGCTTTTTTTTTCTTTTCTTTTTTTTTTTTTTAAATTAAGCTCCGGTAGCGACCGGCTAAACTACGGTAGGATACTGTAAACCAGCGCGGATCCGGTGTGTTTATCAAAGCTTGTCCGCCGTGCTGAGGCACCGGGTCGGTTTGAGCTGCGTTCAGGCTGCATTTCAACTCCTCAGGCAGCTCCGTGTCGGCGGCTTTTTGACTCGTTACTCACCGGTCGTCTGTGTGTTAGCGATGGTACAGCCTGAGTCCCGTATAGCTACAACAGGTAACAGTGTTGTCTCTTTTCACCTCCTCTCCCTCTCTCCCTTGTGTGCTGCAGTGCGCAGCGCTGCACACGTTTACACAGAGATCTGCTACATTATGTCGGCTTTGCTTGTTTACATTTCACAGTAAAACTCCCATTGAAAAGGAACGATTAATTGCAAGTAATTTAATTTAATCGATTAAATTCTTATCGACAATTAATCGATAGTCGATTAATTGTTTGCATCCCTAA
>NW_028219960.1:0-12093 GCF_045865225.1 Trachurus japonicus | reverse complement strand
TATTTAAGCAATATATCACGACAGGCCGTGGTATATGCTCATTATACCACGGCTAAGGGGCGTTGTTCGGCCCTTAGAGTTTTATAAAACGGTTACCATTAATGACAATATGAAAGAGGGATACGCAATCAATTTCATGTAGTTTTATTCCACCAGAATACATATTATCCAATAAAATAGCCTCACTGTGAAAAAAAATAGTCCCACCTCTCCAGACGTTAGCTCCAAATTAGCTCTGCATCTCGTCTTTTCCTCCGCGTTTTTTCAGGTGAAAGTCACTGCTCAGTCCCCTCTACAATTGTTAATCCTCCCCGCAGGTGAAAGTTCACCTTAAACATGTGAATTCAACTACTTTAGTCAATTTTTTAACATCGTAAAACATCAGCTGTCTTTTGCTACGGACTGCAACAGTCCGTTGTCATGGATACATGACAACAACTTCCATTCATACCAGTCAGAGCGATAGATATAACAGAGTGGCGACACTCCCATAGGACTCCGTTGTAAAAAATGGCGGGCCGACTTCCGGGTCATGGAGCCCTCAATAGTTCCAAACATTCCTCCCGCGGCGCTGGACCACGTCTGTTTCTATGGCTGCACAGCAAGAAACTACTGAGCTACGTTGATGAAATACCGACCAATTTTAAGTTATAAAGTGGTAATAATCTTTCCCAAGTACAGTAACCATGTTGACTTAACAAAATAAAAATTATTAGACTGATCGGTTCATTGAAAAACATTTATTTGTTTACGTAACTGTGGTGATTTCAGTCCGTAGCCCAGAGGCAGCCCTGCTCACTTTTCATTCAAACAAACTAATGCCACTGCCACAGTTGTTAAATTTCATCAATGAGACCAACATTAATCTCTTCAAAATAATTTAACAAGCCAGCGGTAAACCTCTAAAAGCATGCGGATACGTTACTTGGCTCGTTTTCTCCGACGGAAGGACGGACGGTCGGCCCCGGCAGATCAGCTCAGTAGAGCGGCTGCTGCTGCTGTGACAGCCGCTGCCCCTGGTCCCCGGTCGGGGCTCACACAGACTCTGCACTTCTCCCAGAACAAACATCGGTGCAAGTTCCTAACATAACGTTATGAACTGACCACAGACTCCGGATTAAACGGTGACTTTCTTGCATGAACAAAATATTAAAACTGTGACGTGTTGACAGCGCTAAAGCCAGGTTTTGGCAGCTTTACTGCTGTGGCTCGGTTGCCGCAAAATGGCGATATCGATGCTAATTTCTGTTAGCCCGTCTATGAGGTTTTGCATTATACGTTAGCATTAAGCTAGCGGGCTTTATATTTAGTTGTGATACTGGCTGTGTGTGTTTTGAACGTTGTTTCAAACTGTGTGGGTTTGATTGAACATCTTTTATGCTTAAATATATATATTCCCGCTTAATATATTGCTTTACTCCTCTTCTTATGCCATTTTTACTGTAGGGCAGGCTAATCTTCACTTTAGAGTGACAAATAAAACCTTTAAGCAAGAAGATTTTGCCTTTTGTTTGAAAACTGACATTGATGTACATACAGTAATTCAGTAACAGTTGTAAATATACCTTTGTACGGTTTATTTTTTAATATTTACCGTCCAAAAGCAAGCTCAGTGCTGTCTGTCCCATAGCAGAACATGACAGCGGCAGCCTCGTTTGGAACTATTGGGAGCTACATGAACCACGTGACCGCGCTGGCGGCGACATCAAAGGCTGTCGCCACCATAGACATATATACATAGACGCCGCATTGACTGCTGCCTTCCACTAGAGCGACGTGCCTACAGGGCGGCCATCTTGGAACAGGACTACTCACTCCTGCAGTGCATTACTTCCATAGAGGTATGATGTAAAAGTGATCATAATTCGCTCAACTGTCAAGCTATTTTCACGTGACCGCGCTGGCGGCGACATCAGAGCGATAGATATAACAGAGTGGCGACCATAGACATATATACGGCTTTATTTGTCACTCTAAAGTGAAGATTAGCCTGCCCTACAGTAAAAATGGCATAAGAAGAGGAGTAAAGCAATATATTAAGCGGGAATATATATATTTAAGCATAAAAGATGTTCAATCAAACCCACACAGTTTGAAACAACGTTCAAAACACACACAGCCAGTATCACAACTAAATATAAAGCCCGCTAGCTTAATGCTAACGTATAATGCAAAACCTCATAGACGGGCTAACAGAAATTAGCATCGATATCGCCATTTTGCGGCAACCGAGCCACAGCAGTAAAGCTGCCAAAACCTGGCTTTAGCGCTGTCAACACGTCACAGTTTTAATATTTTGTTCATGCAAGAAAGTCACCGTTTAATCCGGAGTCTGTGGTCAGTTCATAACGTTATGTTAGGAACTTGCACCGATGTTTGTTCTGGGAGAAGTGCAGAGTCTGTGTGAGCCCCGACCGGGGACCAGGGGCAGCGGCTGTCACAGCAGCAGCAGCCGCTCTACTGAGCTGATCTGCCGGGGCCGACCGTCCGTCCTTCCGTCGGAGAAAACGAGCCAAGTAACGTATCCGCATGCTTTTAGAGGTTTACCGCTGGCTTGTTAAATTATTTTGAAGAGATTAATGTTGGTCTCATTGATGAAATTTAACAACTGTGGCAGTGGCATTAGTTTGTTTGAATGAAAAGTGAGCAGGGCTGCCTCTGGGCTACGGACTGAAATCACCACAGTTACGTAAACAAATAAATGTTTTTCAATGAACCGATCAGTCTAATAATTTTTATTTTGTTAAGTCAACATGGTTACTGTACTTGGGAAAGATTATTACCACTTTATAACTTAAAATTGGTCGGTATTTCATCAACGTAGCTCAGTAGTTTCTTGCTGTGCAGCCATAGAAACAGACGTGGTCCAGCGCCGCGGGAGGAATGTTTGGAACTATTGAGGGCTCCATGACCCGGAAGTCGGCCCGCCATTTTTTACAACGGAGTCCTATGGGAGTGTCGCCACTCTGTTATATCTATCGCTCTGGGCGACATCAAAGGCTGTCGCCACTCTGTTATATCTATCGCTCTGATACCAGTCATACGTGCCTGACGCGGAGTGATAGCCTGCGCTGTGATAAGGCTTTAGAATAGTATGTTTTGGTCATGGTGTTGTTGAGTCTGTTCTGTCTTTTGTCTTCTGTCTGTTTGTGTATTGGTCAGTGTATTGTCGGTTTATACATTGTATATGCCTGTTCCCATTAAAAAAAAGAAAAAGAAATCAGAGATCACCCACAAAAAAAAAAAAAAAAAAAAATTCTGACAAGCTTCTAGGTTTCTTTTTTATTTGTTGTGCAGAGACAGGAACTCAGCAATCCAATCCCATTATAGAAACAGAACAGCAAACATCATGACAGACAACTAACACAATAGAAAAACAATAGGCTACAATCATCCATACAAAAATATATAGGCTATAATCATAGAGCGGAAGATGAAATGATCTCCAAAAGGCATAAAGTTAAAAGATGACACAATCTCTTTACATTTTAAACAATATGCTGTAGGCTTTTTTTTTCTTCTTCTTCTTTTACATTCTCAAAATGACAGAAAAGGAAAAGGGCCTGCAGCAAAGGTTTGGCCACCCTGTATAATTATATATATATCACAGCCTATAAATATCTTGTCTGATACCTTGGTCAAAGTTATCTGAGAGCTCAAGTCTCCTGGGTTTCCCGTTCTTTTGTAGGCTGCTGCTTTGTTTCCCCTTTTCACTCTAAAATTCTCTAAAACAAAAATAATACACTGATATTGCTTAAAATATTGCAAATTATGCCTTTTGGAGACCATCTAATCTTCCACTTGCTTAATTGTTCACATTAGCAGAAATTTGGACCAGGGGTGCCCAGACTTTTGCATGCCACTGTTAAAAGACAAGGTCAAAAACAACCTTTAAAAAAAAGGCTTGCGACATTATTATGGAAACGTGTATTATTCACTGAGAATGACAGGACTTTTATCTGCTTTTTGCTTTTATTTCATTCACTTTTATTTTGTTTTTGTTTTTTGGTTTTATAGTCCCAAATCACAAAGCCAAATGTCTCTGACTGTCTGTGTCATTTAATCTGAAACTGAATGGAAACGTTAAGGTTTTTAGGCAATCATTTGATTTTTTCTTTTTTTTTTTATCACTATCTTAGTTCAAATGTGTTTTTATATAGTACAGAGCTTCAAGATTTCTCTAGACATTAACCTCAACTTCAAATAGCATGGAAACAGTGCTACAGCTGAAAGCTCCAGAAAAAGTGTGAAAAGTGTGAAAAGTGAAACTGTGGAGCTTGAGTTAGGATCGTTTTGTCAGCAGCTATCTAAGTCTGGCCTAATAAAATAAGTTTAGTCATTTTTCTCTTGGTTTAATGGTCAAAACCAGCAGATGACATGAGTGAGACTTGGTAACACGATATTAGATAATTATTAATACAGATAAATCCTATATATATTATCATACATAACATGTCTGGCAGCTGTAATGCCATTCTTAAATAAGTAGCCAATAAAATGCATACAGTAAGTATCAGTATCATTCTGCTGTTGGTGATCCTGGCAGTGTTTTTGAAAGAACCGACGACTGAAACCAGAGAGGAGTGATCCCTCTGTGTTTGTGTAGACAATCTTTGAATCAGTTGACAGGACCTTCCTGATCCATAGGAATTAACGTCAACAGACAGACGCCCCATTTCCTACTCCACCGTGGGTTTTTTTTTTTTTTTTTCTTTTTTACTGTAGCTCAGAATAAACACTCACGACACAAGAGCAAATTCAGAAAGTACAAAAACCATGAATTAGACGAATCCCATTCAACATTGCTTCTCTTGTCAAATAGTTCATCAAATCTTCCAGCGACTTGTGATAGTAAAACGATGCGTTGCGGATGAATGAAACACCAGATGATGCGTTCAACCTCAGTTGTAAACCCTCACCAGCACAACACCAAACATGCTGGACTTGTCATTGCACGAACACGGTCCTCGGCTTGATCCTATTAGAATTACTAGAAATCCTGCCAGGAGCGACAGATGTGTTGTGCAACAGCGCTATCTGCTGGAAAAGCAAGGCAATGTCATAGAAAAAATCACGTGAACGCATCATAGCCACAACTCATGCACAACATTTCACAAAACCACACAATCAAATCTCTTGATTTCATGAGAAATTAATAATTTTTCATTTAAAATAACAGGTTACTGGCTTAGAGAGGAATGTGTCTATATTGTTCCCTCTTGTATTAAAGGGAAACTTCGGTTTTTTTCAACCTGGACCCTGTTTTCATAATGTTTTTCTATATACGTGAGTGATAATAATACAATTATTGAGAATAAAATGCACGTTTATAGGGCGAACTTTGACGGGAGCCCGGTTGAAGAGCGTTAGCTGGGCTGCAGGCTGCCTGCCCTGTTCAATACAGGAGCGACCTCGATAATTGTATTATCCATCACTCACGTGTACAGAAAAACATATGAAAACCGGGCCCAGGTTGAAAAAAAACCCGAAGTTTCCCTTTAATAAGCAGTGGATGCAATGTAAATGAAGGGCTCAAGTAAGTTTAAATCTATCTTTAAGTATTATTATGTAATTTATAGTGAAATAAAAGTTCATGCATTGTATTTGGTGATACTTGACATCCTTTTTTCAACATCCATTTCTTGGTTTGCATAACTTAAAGTCTCATGAATAATAATAAAGTAAAATAAAATTATATTAAGAATGATTTGATAATGGCTTTAATTGAGATAAAGATCAATACTACTCATTCATGTGTGAAAAATTAAAGTCATTTTCAGGTTTACACAACCGAATAAAGTCCCCTATAGGCTTCTATAATGAGTGACCTTATACCATTTATAATCCGTTCATTTGGAATGCATTATTATAATTTAGTTATAAGTTACTAAATTATAGTAACTTAGAGTAATAAGTTCCTGTTCTTATCCCTTACCTGTGCCCCAGAACATTTTGTGAACATGCAGCAATCTCTTCCTTAAAAAGTAAGAAAAATAGAGAGAGCCCTAAAATGTGCAAAGTCATCCCAAGTTAGCTCTGTAACAATGAAAGGCACTTTGACGCCATGAAGCCATAAAATGTTTGGGGTTGGCATATTCCCATTTGTCACTCATGACATTTAGTCAATATTTTTGTGGAATAAAAAACTGCTGATACTTCACAGTGCCCTTCGTTGTACTCTGTGGAGTTACTCTGGATTCTTTGATTTCCATCTTTAGGACAGATAACAAATACTTAACTGCCCCGAGGCAAGATTAAGAAAGGACAACATTGGCTGTCTTTAAGATGCTTCACTTCCACTTTAGATCAAACATAAGCCACAAGCATCATGTAGTTCCTAACAACATTGTTTAATGATAGACAAAACAAAAACAGAGTATGCACAATCTGATGATTAAGAACATGCAAACTGCAAATACAAAAAAGAAGAAAAAAAAAAAAAACGTTTGGATTTTCAGATCCACGTCATTTTGAGACCGACACAGTGCAGAGTCATGGGACTGCTTAACAGTCTTTCATCCTTAGAAAACAAACCAAACAGAGCAGAAGTGGTGTGAACAAACAAAACAGTGAGACATGACATGAGGCAATAAAACTGGACAGAACAATAACATGGAGCATAGCTTGTTCATTTTACACACATGTACATAAATACATAAGAGGCACATTTGACAGGTAATAACCACCTACGGGGTGATCATGTCAGTCATGTATTGGACGATCCTGTCCTTTTGTCTTTAAGTGAGAAGATGAACCAATCATCTCAGCTTCTCTGCAGTTGTCTTCTCTATTCACTTACAAATTCAGTGGTCAAAATAGACGACAATGCAGATTAAAAAAAAAATCTGCATTTTCACACATATTGATAATTCTCTACACAACAATCGTGATTCGTGCCATAATTAACTGTGTGGACGTTGTGTCCACTCGCTACACCAAGTTCTTTGTTAGTTGGTGGTAATGGTTTAAAGGAGTTTCTTTCACCTCTATTGTGGAGAGAAAATGCCACCGAATATAAAACTACAAGAAAAAGAAAAAAAAAACTGCAAAGGGACATTTGCAGAGGTCATACTGTTGGTCTATGATCGTTTGTATTTCTACAATACAAAACTCAACACTTCCAATCACAGTGAGGAATTAAAGGTTCCAAAGGAAAATGAATAGATCACAACACAAGACACACTCGAGGTCCCTACATACTTTTCATGTTACACGTTCCTCGCAGGGCTGAACTGTCGAGTGAAGTCTTACAGTGTGTAGCTGAGGATAATTATCCACAAACTCAGTCAACAATTTTAGGTGTAAAGTTAAAGTCGCACCAGGATAAACTGTCTTCTTCCCTTAATACTTTCATCAAGACATCTTTTAAGACTTGGTTGTACCTTTCTTGACACTTGTAGGAAACCCCAAACGTTGCAAAAAAAAAATCCTCACCCTGCCTCCAGTAAGCCTCAGTGATCAAACTCCACCACCTAAAATCAGTAGCATCAATAACAACTCTTTCATTGACATTCCCAAGCTGCATCGTACAAGACACATAAGAAGTAGATCAATCGTTAAACTAAGTATCATGTCATGTAAGCCCAGTGAGAAATTAAACACAAACTAGATGATTGTACCTTTCTCACAATAATTTACTCACAAATCCTGTCTGATGAAGCTCACATGATGAGTCGAAACACACAAATCATTGAAGCGAGAGCACAGTGAGCGCTGGTTTCTTCCTGGTCAGATCTACTTAAGAGCCTGGTGCTTAAAGCTGTAACTTGTTAAAGAAGGGAAACCATTTTTGTACAAGACGTCGTCCCGTTTATCAGTAGCACGTGTTATACCTCAGAAGTGGGACTCCAGTACTGTCCCTCCTATGAACTATGAAAGTATTAGGTGCCAATATCAATAATAGGAAAAAGACATCTGAACAGATTACTAATTTATCCTGCAGTCTTCTTTCACAAAATAATCTCTGAAAAGGAAAAAAAAAAAAGAAAAAGAAGTGAAACAATAGGTTCATACTTAATAAAAACCCACATTGTGATAAAAAAAACCTATGTGCCAAATCTATTAGAGGATTAATTTAGGAAAGACCTTCATCCTGGTCCTATGAGGTATACATGTTTGTAAAATTGACAGAATTTGAAGCGAGGTTTGGTGCTGTTCTTACTTGTAAAGAAGGAAAGTAAACAAGTAGTACTGTGTTGTTTTACTTGATCTAAAGCAATAAGCCATACAGTTTACTGTAAGCATCACAGTCAGACACTATAGTGTGCATGTGTCATAGTGTGTATTGTTAGTTGTATCATGTCAATTTTGTATATTTTAATGATGAAATTTAGATTGTGTAGGCGAAGTCATTTACTATGAGAAACTAACCTATAGATGCTAAACTATAATTTATTTCACCATAGCAACACCAGGCCAATGTTAACAAATCTGATTCTGATGGCACAGCACTACAGGAAAGGTGGATAAAAACAAAGAAACAGAAAGATCTAACTGGTCAACTTTTATAAGAAAAAAAAGTAATGAGGGTGGAAATAAAATGCAACAGAGTGATGCAAAAAAAAAGAAAAAGAAAAAAGTGAAGTTCACCCAGTATAAGCACTGCTGTCATGTCTCAGATTTGCCTTTAGTGAGGCCGTGGGGTTTCCCCTGGCTTGCTCCAGGGCTGACGTACTGGCTCTGTGGCCTGCAGAGGGATTGTGGAGTGGCCAGATGGGACTTCTGGTTATCCGACAGTTTTATTTCTTTCTTTTTTGGGTGTTTTTTTTTTTTTTTTCTAAAGGCCTTGATCCTCCTTTCAGGGACAGAAACACATATTCTTCAGTCCAGAAGAGGTGGGAGGGGGAGAATTCTTGGCAACAGGAGAGGGAGGAGGAGGAGGAGGAGGGACCAACAGTCGTCACTTGTGTGTTTGTACTGATTCTGGGAGGTAAAAAAAAACATTGTGTTGTGTTTGGAGGTTATATTGCACAGTTCTAAGGAGTAGTAGAGACAGACAGGTGACCGGGAGGTTATTGGCTGTTGCAGGGTGTTATATGGGTGGTGAAGCAGTGTCTGCTCTGTGGCCCAGCGTTGAAACACAGCGCAGTGGCATTGTCCGTCTGGATCTCGAGCCGACACACAGGACTGAGTGGGAGAAGGGCCTCGTCTACGAGTCCAGAGAATCAGCTGGGGAATAAACGAGACAAACATGAGAGATGAGATCCGAAAGATAGAAAATGGAAATATGTCTCTTCTCTTAACTGCGGTTCATTAGCTGGTTTTCACAACCACAAATAGTTTACATCACTGACAGAAAAAAAAACAATGCAATGTCTCATTTTTTCGTCCACTGTCCACAGGGGGCTGCCTTAGAGATTTTGCTTTTGCCCTCAAGTGATTTTAACTTAAAGGGATAGTTCACCCTAGAATGATATTTCGCTCATTATCTACTCACCCTCATGTTGACTAAGGGCTGGAAGAACTTTCAGAGTCCACCGTCCCTTCTCTGAGTTACAGGGGGTCTTGGCGTAGCAGTGCATTTCAATGCAACGGTTGCAAAGGGACACCAGAGCTCTTCGTAAAAAACACACACAAAAAAACATCCAAATACCTCCATGATGCTCGTATGTAATGTCCGTCTTGTGCTGAAGCCCCAAATTGCGTAATTGTCCCGAAAAAAATTAAATAAGTCCACATTCCAAGCATGTTTGTAGCATTAGCTCCGGAGTGTCTGTTGTCCGGTCTTCCGCTGCCAGCGCGCATGCGCAAGGTTCGCACTGATACTGAGACCGACTGAGACTCGAGTCGGTCTCAGTGCGAACCTTGCGCATGCGTGCTGGCAGCGGAAGACCGGACAACAGACACTCCGGAGCTAATGCTACAAACAAGCTTAAAATATAGACTTATTTAATTTTTTTCGGGACAATTACGCAATTTGGGGCTTCAGCACAAGACGGACATTACATACGAGCATCATGGAGGTATTTGGATGTTTTTTTGTGTGTGTTTTTTTACGAAGAGCTCTGGTGTCCCTTTACAACCGTTGCATTGAAATGCACTGCTACGCCGAGACCCCCTGTAACTCAGAGAAGGGACGGTGGACTCTGAAAGTTCTTCCAGCCCTTAGTCAACATGAGGGTGAGTAGATAATGAGCGAAATATCATTCTAGGGTGAACTATCCCTTTAAATGATTCACTCAACACACAGCTTATGTAAAACTTTTTTTTTTTTTTTTTTTTACTTTTGATGCTTTGTCTGGAGTTCATACACCCTTTTTTTTTGTAAATTATGTAACATTTAAACATTTTTTTCAAAACTGAAAACTAAGCCATTGCTGACTTTCGATGCCCTTGTAAATTTACACCAGTCATCAGCAGTTTTATAGGGTGACACTTTATAATAAGTACACACTATTAAGCATTAGTTGAGCATTCAATACTGAATTCATCATTTATAACACATGAATACTCATTAGTATGTAGTTTATAAATAGTTAAAAATGTTTTACTCATAAGCACTAACTGTATTTATAAACTACATACTAATGAGTATTCATGCGTTATAAATGAAGAATCCAGTATTTATTAATGCTTAACTAATGCTCAATGTGTGTACTTTCTATAGACCTAGTTTTACCAGGTTTGCTATATCACAGCACTAAAAAACAGTGTATATATACATTTACAATAACACACTGTGCTTATTTATGTACAGTGAGTTATAATGAAGCTTTGTTGTAAACACTGGAACCTCATCCTAATGGATACAGGAAGTCATAAACAAACAACAGACTGCAGATTAATTTAGTAACATCCATGATGACAAGCCAATATTTCTATTCAATTTAACCAGTTGCCGTTGTACAACACCACCATGCTTCTTTCCAGACACTGAAAAACCTGTTGAACTGGAAACTGATTAAATTATCTATCCAAACGTGCGCAGGAACACAGTCTTCCTCTCCTTACCTTCCTGTGGCGGGTCAACATTGATCTCTTCTGTCTCCTCCGTGTCCTCCCTCGCCTCCTCTGTGTCATCCCTCATCTCCTCGTCTCCATCGTCGTCATCTTCTAGTTCGCTGGCGATGAGCTGACGGGCCAGCTTGATGTTCAGGCCCTCGTTGTAGTGCATCTTCCTCATCATCTGAAAATGCTTCTTTTTGGCTGCAGAGGAAGAAACAATTGAAATTTAATTCCCAATCCACATAATATGGCAGATGCCACAACACCTTCATCTGCTGTTCTCACTTTAAAAGGGTTCAAATGCAAATAGTGAGACACAATTGACCCTTCGCCAACTCCTCCCACAAACGGCTATTGTCCAATCCTACGTTAGCAACCGTAACTATAGGCCTGGCAAGCTTTCCGCAGTGAGTCATTACGTTTGCTTTTGTGGACACATTTTGAGACTAGGACGAAAAACATTTGTTTGTAGATTAGGATGTTGTTGTTGCTGCTGCTACCACGGCGGTGGCGGCGGCGACAGCAGCAAATAGAGATGTTCAGATACGAGCGGACTTTTTTTCGACTTGAGCAAGTGTAAATATGGGGATAACCATATGTTCACCTCCGAAATGACAGCTGTACTTTTAGGGCTTTTACCTGGGCTTTTAGGCCAGGGATCCTCCAGGCAGGGACTGCTTTCACTGACTGATACAGCGGTGGGAGAAAAAAAAACAGCAGCGAAAGCTGTATGTGGTTCACAATCGCCCCAAAACTTGCAGTTTGACAACGTTTCATGACCAGTGAGATGACGTAAGTCTTGGTGGGTTGATAGACGGTAAAATGACCGGCCCTTACTGCTGCTCTGTACATTGTCCAGTCGTGTCGTTGAACAGATGTTTTATCCTCCTGCGAGAGTCACGTCACTGAAAACTATGAATTATCTTTGTGACTTCTTCTCTCTATTATCTCAGAACAGTTTATCCAGAAATCTGCTGATATTTCCTTTGAAATCGATACCAAATATTGCCAGGAGCATGGCCGGGAGTGAAAGCTTGCCCGCCGTAGCAACAGTAACCAAGGGGGCGGGGCTTACGCGAAGGGTCAATTGATGAGACTTACTTTAGTGAATAATGATTTGAGCGTTTGCTGAAAGCTAAAGATGAACAG